>NW_027192603.1:0-27069 GCF_042370625.1 Thermothelomyces heterothallicus | reverse complement strand
ATGGCTCGGTGATTATATATGGCTCGGTGATTATATATGATGATGTACTCATTGGACGCAAAACTTTCTCACCATAGCAGAACGCGAATTTACAGACCTGCTAGCCACGATGCGATGGCCCGTTGCATTGCCCCTTCGTTGTATCCCACAGCGCAGTCCAACGCTGCTTGGACATGGACTTCGGCTTCGCACTCCGCTAACACGCGGTCCATGCCCCCAAGCACCCTGCAGTCAGTTTCTCGGCCGACAAACACTGTCTCTGCTCCCACATGCTCCTTGGCAAATGAACGACAGCATTCCAAGAATACTTCAGATGTGCCGACAGTAACCATGGCTTTTGGTACCAAACCCCGATCGCCACGGCCACGGCCACGGCCACGAGCGAACACAAGTTTCCAGATATCGGCGCCTTGCTCAACGCCACACAGATTCGCCCACACCTCGTCTTTCGACCCCTTCCAAGCCGACATGAATCGGTCCACCTGGGGGCGGTTTAGGTAATCTTTCCCGTGATTTGCCTCGTAGCTCCCCTCATCTGGGGGCATCCTGACGAACGGGCTCACGAAGAGCGCAGCTCGGAACTGGCCGTCAACCTTGATGGCCGCGGCGTAGGGCGACGGTTGTGCCAAATGCGCGAGCAGCGCCCCGACCAACTGCCCGCCCGCACTGTCCCCGGCAAGAACAACATCTTCCGGACGGAGCTTCATCTCTCCGAGAAGATACTGCAGCGTCGCGACACACTGCACTAGCTGCGCGGGATACGGATGCTCTGGAGCGAGCGCGTACTCGAGGATAACAGCTTGTCTGGCGTGACATGCCTCAGCACATTGCATGATGAAAGGCATGTGGGCAACGTCGCGAAGAGGGTTGACAAAGCCACCGCCGTGGAAGTATAGGAAGGTACGGCCAGGTGCGTTCTCCTCAACCGTCGGAACGGTGAGGAGATGGAAGGTGGCCGCAGGCACACCCTCAATGCTAGACGCGGCGGCGGGACTGTCGATGACAACTGACTTGTGCGGAATCTTATTTTTCGAACAATATCGCACGACTGCCTCCCCCGTCGAGACGCGTCGCGTGAGCCACCGGAGATGACGGATTGGGAAAGCGGCTCGTTGGGCTTGCAGAAATGTCAATGCCAACCTCTGGCGCCAGTGGAGGCCAGGACTTTTGTTCAAAGCGAATGTAATCAACCACCGGGCGGCTGCCCCAAGTCCCGACAACATGTTAGCGGTCAAGGGTCAAGGATCACATGAACGGGAGTGGGAATTTGGGAACTAATTACCAAATAGAGGGAATAATCCGACAAGGACTATTCTGTCCCATGGGGATAGCTTTCCAGCCTCATCGGACGAAGCCTCTGCCGTCATCTTTTTTTTTTGGGTGGCTGGTGGGCGCGCCCGGAGAGAGATGAAATGTTGTTGCTGGTGTTCCGTGACATATCCTGAGTGCCGAATTGATGATGGCAGCGTAGCGTGACGGAACCGAAGCATGGATGCCGAGGTACATGCATACACGGACCCGATCAGCCGGCAGCGGCACGGTGTCCCCACAGCAGCAGCTTTTGTTCTATTAATCAAGGAGCTATGCCACAAGCCGACAGCAAGATAGGGTTAGATACACTGTTGTATAGTGCCGTATAAATACGTTTCTGGTTGGACACTAGCATAATTAACCACTCCAGGATACCCATTATTTTTGCAGCATTCATTCATCAATACAGATGCCCTGCGAGATACTGATGCGTTGACGGCCGTCGATTCGGGCTTCGGCCGGTCCACAATAAGTATATACTATGTAATACAGGGGTCATAGATATGTGGCTAAGCAGCCGTTCTCTCCAGCCATGGTGGCTTGACCCATCGCTGTTACGCTAATTAGCTCATAAGACCCAGGTTTATCAAGGGTGCACATCCGTATTGCTAGCTTCAGACAGAACAAGTAAAGGTTTGTTTATCAAGAGCCCTCCCCTGTACAAGTTGGAGTAAGTTTCCAGTATGCACCCATCTTCTTCGCTAATTATCGGGCATTGGCATTCAGTGATTAGAGATGTCCTCCGCACGCACCCAGGTGCGTTCGAGCAGTGCCGAACGCAGTGGGAGCTCCGGGAAGCGTTGGAAATAGAGTTTGCAGTGGGTGGCTGTACGAAAGGAAAAGAGTGCCTTGTTGAACTATCTACAAAGGAGACAAAACGACTGATATTTATAGACAAAGGATCTGGCCAATGCGTTGAACAGCCTCATACGGCTGTGGCAAACGCGTCGCTAATACGCTTAGAAGCTCCACAGCTTCTGACAAGCAGTCAGCTTTTGTATCCAATACCTACAGCTTCAAATTCAACATGGGATCCCAGGGGATTGCTAGCTTGCTTGCTGCTCGAATATACAATGACTCTTTAGCCGTTTCAACATCGGTCTCGATAAATTTCTCAGTCTTTCAGTCTGCGCTCGGCAACTTCAACCAGACGCCTTTGATCGGATCCACTCCGCTGCGCTGCTGCCAAAACTCGAGAGTGGACCATTCCGTGGTTCGATATCCGTGCTCCCGCCGGCAGCTAGTAACTAGGGTAAAATGTAAATCATTAGGGTTATCGGGCATCTGTGCATAATTAATTATACTGACGGCAGCAACGAGAAACAGATGCGAAGGAGCGGCCACACGATTGTCGCATTATTAACCCAGTATATGCATGTTGTGCAAAAGAGGCTATTGCCGAATTCCGAACAATACAATGCCTGAAGGCATACCCGAAAGATTTCACAAAAGAAAGGCTTCGAGCACTACCGCCTGGATGCAGTACAGCTGCTACAGCTCGGATAGGCTGCAATAATACGACACCACAGCGGTATTCGCGCCGTGGGCGGCACTCCTGAACCAACTGGTACGGGCCTACAGAAGTGGTGATAAGATGTGTTGTTTCTTCCAAGTGCCAGAGGCACTTGGGGATGTTGTCTAAATACATGTCATCCTGGCTCGTCATCCCTGTTGGTGGGCCAGTCAGATCTGACCCACTTGTCAGTCAAATCCTATAACAACAGCAGAGAATCAGGAAGCGACTTGGAAGCCTATTGTATGTCTCTCACATGGTTCTTTGTCTCACGGTCTAAACAAAGCATATGGTGTAGCATGACAACTGTAAAATGTACTAGCTCGCTCTCCGTGTTCTGGCCGCGACTGAGAGTAATGTCAAGTCTATTTTTGGCAATGTGTCTTCCTACAATAGGTATGTGCATGGGACCTCATGCCGTCTCTGTGGCTTGGACTCGGATTCTCTGCCCCACGCGCCGCTGATCAATTACCGTCAATGTCGAACCGCCTGTCAATACGAGTTTTTGACTGCATGCTGAGAAAACGGTCAGCTGAACCTCTACTTGACGATACGAAGTAACGTAGTATCGTGAGTGTCTTATCCCCCAAGTCCGTTGTCTCATCGGCCAAAGGCACGGATCGCTATGTGCAACTGGCCTAAGTGCGATTCGGATTCGAGCTAAGGATGCTCAGATTCTTCGCGGTATATAACCACGGGACAAACCCCATGATGAACGCCCTAATAGACGCCAGTATATCCTCAGCAGCCTTCAGCAATTCCGAGTCTCATCCCATACCGCCAAAGGCCAAAGACTAAGAAGCGCCATCGCCCGTCAACATGCAGTACAGCACTCTTCTTATCGGCCTCCTTGCCGCCGCAAGCAGCGCCTTCGCTGCCCCGGCTCCCAACACCCGATCAGAAGCTGTCTCTGCCATGGCCGACGTTCCCCAGTGGATCATCACGTCGTTCACCCGTACTTGCAACGACGATGACACCTCGTGCGAGATCTCCTTTGGCGTCGACACACAAATCGCACCCGTCACCGAATGCTCCTACACTGTGACCGGCAACCCGGCCAGCCAGACGTCGACGAACGGCATTACATGCGGCCCTTACACTATCAGCTCCGGCTGGGACCCGCTGGGCTTCACGACGTGGTCTGTGGTGGACTGGAGCAAGCATCTCATTGTTTGGCCCGCTTACAGTGACGCCGAGCTCGTCAATGGCCAGCCGGTTACCCCCGACAAGAGCTATGCTCCCCAGGCACTCCCTTGAACCATCCTTTATCCGGAAAGGCGGGAACAAGAGGAAAACAGGAAGATGGCGTTAGTCAGGGGCTCGAAATAATACGAAACTTGGTGCAGGTGTTTGGCGTAGTGTAATTATATACATACATACTTGGTGCGGTACGTGTCTACGGACGCGTCCATCATGTAAGGTTAGATAAGATATGCCCTGTGGAGCCTGCAAACGGTGGGTTCTAGGTGCCCATCCTCTTCTTATACAGAACCACAGGGCCAGCAAACGTTGATAGAGGAGATCGATCTTTTGAACTATCTTGATTTTGACTACTACAACCAGACCTCCATCAATACTGTACAGTACATCCGCTTTTCTTGAGAAGCTTCGCAGAGAGCCGTACGGAATAACCGCCACATACCCTTGATCATTGTTGTTCATAGCAATCGGGCTGAGCCTGAAGCATTGATGAGACGCTTCGATAAGATTACTCTATTTGCGGATTGCTATCCTGTTTATACAACTCTTGGGAGTAATAGTATCCATCGCTTAACGGTGAACTTACTTTAATAGTTACCTACGAGCAATGATGAAACAGAACTCAGCCTTTGCATTTGTTACAGCATTTAGCTGTCAGTGGGTCAGATCTGACCGACCCACCAACAGGGATGATGAGCCAGGGGTCGTCAACATGTATTTAGACAGCTCCCCAAGTGCATCTGGCACTTGGAAGAATCAACGCATATTATCACCACTTCTGCAGACCGTACCAGTAGGTCCAGGAGTGCCGCCCACGGCGCGAATACCGCTGTGGTGTCGCATCTTGCAGCCTGTCCGAGCTGTAGTCATTTGCAGCCATCGAGCTGTAGCAGCCTGTGGTGGACTGGGCCCACCAGGGCTCCAGCCCTACCGAGGTTGCAGCCATCTACATCTTCCTGCAGGTTGGCTCTGGACGCCTCCGTCCTTCTTCCTCAAGAACCATCGCCAACTACGTAGCAGAGATACGAAGATCGTCAGTTCTATCCGCGCATCCACCTGCAAGACAGCCTTATCCCACATTTAGGTCAGAGGATTCACACACGGCAGTATTGTATGAAGAGTACCTCTGTCGCTTATTTCAAATATAGGTATATGGGTATTCTGTCTCTCGGCCATAACAGGCAGAAATACTTCGTGCTTCTACTTTGGACCGGGTTTATAGGAAAGAGTTGTATGCTATCATATCCCTTGGTAAGTGGCTATTACTTGCTAGCTGTCTCGGTTGCTGCAAGTCAATTATTAATTACTAATAAACAAAGGTAGGGTTACAGAGGGTTGCTATCTGTCGAATGCATCGGCCAGCTCGAGTGAGCATTCGAGAGAGCTTTGTAGCAGGTGGCTTGAAGGTCTAAAAGGTGCCTTGTTGAATCATCTAATTATAGACAAAGGAAATGGCTAAAGCGCTTGTGAGCGTGCCACACGCTGTGGCTAGCGCGTGGCTAGTACTTCAGAAGCTCTAGCGCTTCTAACACTATCAATTATTAGCATGCTACCTACCTGGTAGGTTTGTTCGTGTTTTTTAATTGCCCATAGGCCAGGAATTTAAGCATGATTCACAATAGAACAAGTACTTGACGACTGAATTTGAAGCACTTTGCTAGACTTGCGTTGCTGCTTACGTCAAGGCATTGCGGCGGCGCGCCTCTGAGTGCAGACGCTTCGTCAGCTGCAATGCAACTAAACGCGTAATGTCGGGCTTCAAACACGCCGGCCTAGCAAGGGAGGCGATAGGCTGCTCTTGAAGTGCCAGCAATACACGGCTGCATTCGCACTCGCTAGCCGTGTATTACCGGGAGTAATACTGCTATAATACTGCTTCTACTAGGGCTTCACTCTGTTTGGCAGTCTTCGAGGCCAAGCACATTGTAGTCTATCAACTCTGTCGCCTTCAGATTTTCTTGCATTGTAGGAGATAGGCCTTAAGGATGTGACGCTAACCGACGAGACTGTAGCTTCCTCTGACGCCGGCCGAGGCAAATCGGTTACGCAATGTGCCGTATCAACGACAGCTCGAAGCTGGCATGAAATCCCCACGGCGTGCCGGTCTTACCGCGGATAGGCTGGGGGACTCGGATCTCTGGAAGCCAAACACTGACCAGAACGAGCAGGACAGTAGTGAGGTCTCCAAGTAAGGGTTCGACATAGGTGCATGGCATATAAGAGGTCTGTGCCCTATTACCATGGCCTTGTGATGGGTGAAACCGAAGGCAACGGGAACACAAAGAGTCGATCGAGCACGGGAAGACACGGAGAAGTGGCTGAAATGGATGGATAGAAATGGACGGATAGAGGTGGAAGGGCGGAAATTGAACTGCAATATCGAAATGACTATTACACGATTGGAACGGATAATGCGTACAGCTCTCTTGACTGTTGTCAGAATGCCTACTTAGGTGTAATTGCTGGAAGCAGCAATTGCGGCGTCGCTTTTGCAATTTCACAACTGTTAATTAATAATTGAACACTCGGCACTCTCAGGACGCGCTGTTCGCTCTAACTTAATGGATAGAGAGAAGCGCTTGTTATCCACCAAGACTATAAAAAAGCCCTCTGCAGCCATGATAATTATACTACAATTCCTGGTACGACATTGAGTCCTCTGATAGGTAGGTACCTTCAGATGCTTCGCGGGCGTGGCTAAATATTGGGGGTCAACACCGGGAGATCAAAGTCCAAGGTTTCAAACGACGGAGGTTGACTACTAATTTATCGACCGAAGTGTAGGCCACTTGATGTTCCAGGTTGTTATACTCTTGAAATCGTGCTCCTGCCGGTCCAAGTCTTGACGGAACTTTCATATTGGTCTTGGCATCCATTGGAGCGGGAACCGTGACTCCCCAAACTGAGTCGCTAGTGGGGCAGGACCGCGAGTAACTAAAGCGCTCAACGTCATTGGGGGGCAGGCGCTAGTTAAAAAGGCAGCGGAGCTTTCATCCCATCTGGGCCTGGAAGTTGAAGACCGGCTCCTGACCAAAGGCTTTCGACGTCCCGAGAAACCGACCTCTGGTCGTTGACCTTCTGGGCTTACCCCCAACCACGCAGTAGGTTGCATCGCGGCAGGGCTGCATGGGACCGATATCTGGGTTTTGTCGAGCACAGATATTTATAATTAATAGTAGATGGTTACGCAATCAAGCCGCCAGCGCCGGAGCTTCGACATGATTCCTCAGCGCTACACTTGCACGACACCCCGAACCGCCGTTATCGATTCCTCATACGCGCCCGACGCAACCGCGACTGCCCCTGGGGGTAAGAAGTGATTGGCGAATGCCATGAGCACCAAGGTTTCACAGGCTTGCAATGCTTGTCGGGTTCGGAAAGTGAGATGTAGTCGCACGCAGCCCTGCACGCAGTGCGCTCACCTCAACCTTGCCTGCACCTTTGCGCCCGCACCAGCCAAGCGCAAACCCGGCGTACGCGGCCATCTGGTTGCTCAGCTTCGCAACAAGACCATCAACCACGCCGGCAGCGAGAGCACAGCTCCCGCCGGCCCAACCACAAGCACCGCGCCCGCCGTAACCTCCATCGCCGGCATTCTCGACTCGGGCCATGCCGCCACGCCACCTCCGCCTCGCTGCTTCGAGCCGGCCCCACTGGCCGCCGGCTTCTCGCAGGAGTTCTTCCTGAGCCTGCTGCCCGAGTACGAGCAGCTCGTCTATCCTGTCAACCCCGTGCTGACTCCCGACGAGATGCGCTCTGCCATCCGGAACATGCACGTGAGCTATGAGGACGCCGCCCTGGTCCACGCCTTTGGCGCCATCACCCTCAACCTAACGCAGCCATCCTGGAACCTCCACGGCAACGTCGCGTCGCAGATGACGTTGCTCGTTCAGCACAGCCTGTGGGCCTACCGCAAGGCCGACATGGGAAAGGACACGTCGGCGGACTACCTGCTAAACGAGATGCCCCTGACGGTGAAGCGAGCCATGGTTGGGATATGGAACGAATGTTCGCTCATGGCCTTCAGGCGCTTCGACCGTAGCTTCGCAAGCCTCCGCGAGGCCATCACCATGATTCAGATGCTAAACATACACCGATACTCCGAGAACAACCTCTGCGGATTGACACGCCGCGAAGTCTCGCGCCAGCAGCGCATGTACTGGGAAGCCTATATACATGAGCGATTCCTATGTGTCATGTCGGGCTATCCTTGCACCATGATTCCGCTGCGGACGGGCCTGCCCATTACCGATCCGGACGTACCGCCCCACGTCACGGTAGGCTTCAACCGCCTGATCCGGCTGTTCCAGATTATGGATGCGCCGTTGCTCGCACACTGGGCCGCCCAGGACATGCCGGACGCACCTACTATCACGGCCGAGTGGATTGAGCACAAGCAGGCACAACTCGATGCCGACGAGGCCGAGACGGCGGAAGCGGCCCGCGACCTGGCCGCCAGCGGCGCCGGGACCCTGAGCGAGGAGCAGCACGTCGACCTCTTTGTCACGCGCCTCTGGCTGCGCACCCTGGTTTGGCAGCTCGCCCTCTCGCACGGCCTTCTCCGGTCGGCACCCCCGCGCGACGCCCATGAGGGTTTCTCGCTGCACTTCCCCGCGCAGCGCCTCTCGGCACAGCTGCGCGGGCTCGTCAGCCGTCTACGCCACACGTCGAGCATCATTACTCACGGCAGCGGCATCCTGCAGAAACTGTTCGAGATCACCAGCACCGTGGCCGATGTGCTCGCCCTACCGCGCGGGCCAGGCCAGACTCAGGAAGAGGCCCGGGCCCGCGTGGAGGATTTTCTGTTCCTGGTCCGCTTCATATTCAGCTTTGAGCGCACCCAGAAACATCATCGCGAGTACCTCCTAGACAAGTTGAATACCTTGCGGGAAATGTACACAGTAGTGGATTTTGGAACATTGGGAAGGACCTCGGAGGGATAATTAAGCGACTCGAGTCGTTGTCCCTCGGCGCAAGAATGAGCGATGATTCATGTTCTATCCTAATGACACTCATGACAGGTAGAATCTGCTCGCCGAGAGTCTGATTTCCTATGTTCCTAATCACCGGGCTTAGGGCATCGCGGCCTTCGTTCTGTTTTTCGCATTCTCGCTGTTTCTCCTCTTGACGCTGTCGATTGCCGTTTGTATCGTCTAGCTATCATGTTTAGTACACATAATTAGTGTCAGAACGACCGAGGCTCGTCAGATTTACCTCGTTAAAATACCCTGACTGTGGTGTATGTACGCTTCGCGCACCTCTCGTCGAGGCCCACAGTAGGCATGAAGCGCCGTTTCATAGGCTATATAGGCTTGACCCTATCGGGGTATTTCCATCCCAACAGACTCGCAGCCCTAGCCACACCTTTGTGGCAAATGCTTTCTCAGTTGCAGGAGATAGGTAGGGACAGAGCGACGAGGGCAGCCAAGAGTGTGGCATCCAATGGCCGGTGAGATAATTAAATACTATTTAGAGGATTAGGCCAGCGAAGCTCTTTCCCTCACTCTTCAATGTGTATATATAATTACACATCTCAGAGACTTGGTCATGGAAGCTTCGCTTCAATTAATAATTAGGCACTGATCTTATTCACTGGTTTGCGGCCACCATGCAAGTGCAGAATCTTTCCAAGCTGTTCCAATCCTTACTAGCACACAGGACAGCTAAGAGCACCCTCAATGGTGAAGCCGAGAGGCATATTTCTCATACTCTGGTCAATTCTGTTCTAGGCGACCCTTGTGGTCCGCACTTAGTCGGCTTCCTTTGGTATACCACCTTTCCGGTCTTGGAAAGCCTAATTCGGCCTGCTCTCCACGCGCTCTACAACATCCTCCACCTCTAGCGCCTTTTGCTTTTCTTCCACATCCTCGCTGCTGTGCCCGGCAAAGTCATCCACGGCAGTCGTCTTGAACTTGCGGGCGCTGACACGATTCTCAAACAGCACGTCCAGTTCGCCATAGGTGCGGCCCTTGGGCTCGGGCAGGCGAAAGTATGTCCACACGGCAGTCAGGAAGCAAGTGCCGGCCCAGAAGAAGCCCGACTTGGCGCCCCAGTTCCACTCGGTCGGGTTGAGCATTCGCGGGGTGATGATGTTGGACACGAGGCCCATGACGTTGAACATGTTCCGCGCGAGCACGACGGACTTGGTGCGCAACCGGGTCGAGGTCAGCTCTGCGACGAGGGAGTAGCAGACCGGGCCAACGGTGGCATCGTAGGTGAAGGTGTAGACGAGGAGGAGCGAGCCGATGGCCCACTGGGCGGCGACATTGTCCTTGCCGGCAAAGGAGGCGCATCCGATGGTGAGGAGCAAGCAGAACATGACGACCTGGCCGGACAGGTACAGCGTCCGGCGCCCGAACCACTGCATGAGGAACCAGGACGTGAAAGTGCCGACGGCGCCGAGCGCGTACTGGCCGAGCGACATGCTGAACGAGTTCTCGACCGCCATGCCGGCCTGCTGGTAAAAGTAGGTCGAGTAGCCCATGAAGGCGGCGCCGCAGAGCGTCTGGATCATCCAGGTCATGCACACGATCTCGGTCCGGCGCAGGTTGACGCCCTTGAAGAGGTCCGCGTACGCGATGCCGGCCAACAGCTCCTTCTCCAACTCGTTGGTGTGCACCATCATCGACACCGTCTCGTCAGGGCGGAAGGGGAGGCCCGAGTTTCGCGTGGTCAGGCGGGCGATAGACCGCTTGGCCTCCTCGAGGCGGCCGTGGCGGACGAGCCACCAGGGAGACTCGGGCGCCAGCCAGATGCCGATGATGAGAGGGACTGGCCACACCCACTGCAGGGCGAAGGGAATCTTGTAGCCCCATTTGTCATCGCGCGAGAGCATAGCGCGCAGCACGCCAGAGGCGATGAACTGGCCGATGACCCAGCACAGGTTGACGTAGGTCGTCAGGTACGCCCGGAGGTGGGTCGGGCACACCTCGGCGGCGTACGTGGTCGTGAGGGTCTGGAAGACGCCCCAGGGGATCCCGATGAGGATCTCGCCGATGAGCAGCTGCACCAGGGTCTCGGCAAAGAAGACGATGAAGATGAAGCCGATGCAGGCCACAAGAGCACCGATCAGCGTCTTGCGGTACCCGAAGCGGTCGGCGATGATGCCGTTGGCGAAGAGGCCGACGATCTGGCCGGCCAACACGCCGTTGGTCAGGCCGGACTGCCACGCGGCCGTGAGCTGGTAGGTGCCGTCAGGCAGGGCTATGCCAAAGTTGCGTTGGAAGGGCGGGTAGGCGAAGAGGCTGGCCAGGAAGGCGTAGTCAAAGCCTTCCATGATGATGCAGGTAGACAGGAAGATAGACCAGAGGCAGGCTTTCCGATACAACTTGAGCGACTTGAAGAGCCCCATGTTGTGCTCGGCCTCGGTGGCTGCCGCGGCCTCTAGGGCGGTCGACTTGTCCACGTTAGGCCGAATGACGACCACCCGCTCCACGGCGTCATCGTCCTTTGCGGGAGCCATGATCGCGCCGGTATGGATGGTGTTCAAGTTGACGGGTCCGGAGGCAGAGCAAGCGGGATGGAACGGGACGGAAGAGAGGAACTGACTCCGGGAGAACGGAACGCGCGCTGAATGCGATGAAGCGTATCAAGCCAGTGAGAAGTGTGTTTGGATGCCGGGGACCCGACGAGGAGCGCCTGATATGTCGTCGAGGAGACTCATGGGGACATTAGCCGTTTTATCATGCAGAAAGCAGACGACATTCCAAGAGAGCGTGCACGTAGCGGGGATCCCCGTTCTCGGTTGTTAGGAGGATGAGTCTGGCCGCCGTAAAGCAAAGACGGGGACATAGACCGGGGTCTGGGGTCTGGGGTCTGGGGTCTGGGGAGCTCGCTAGCGGAGTACGCCGAAGGGGAACAACGAATCACAGGCCTCACAGAGAGCCGAATCGGGGAGGTTGTTACCCAGTGGTGCCGTTTCCACAATGCCGGAATCTGGGCCTGGATGAGGTTAGAGACCTCAATTACAGCCGCTTCTATGCCAATTGGTGCACGATAATCTCGTCGGTCCGACATGTGTAGATGATGAACCGTTCCTGAGCTGGTGTGAGTAGCGTGACTGCTGGAGCTTCGTCCAAAATTGCCCCCGACTTCTCTGCTTCTGGGTCCTTCTGCAGAGCGTGCATCCTTTGCTACCTCATTGACACGTGCTGGTTACTTTGAATCGGGAACCGAGAGGGGAAGACCCGGGGTTCGCATTCCCCATGGGGCCGCGAGCCATATCAGGGGATAAGTGGGGACTGCCCAACTATAATCCGTATACTACGGAGCGTATATGCGGATTACATACATACAAGACCCGGTCGTGTCGCTATTAGCGTTCTGCCGCGCCATGTTAGCAAGACCGAGAGGCTCTCTCGGCACTGTGTCGTATCGGCCCGACAATTTTCTCCACGTGCAGGATCGGGGACATGCGTACACCGGCTGAGCCTAACACGCGGTAGTGTAGAATTTGCTGTCGGCCCGACATAGGACCAATTAAAACGTAAGTTTGTCGGTCCGACAATAGACGAATCACACATGCAGCTTGCCAATAACTGACCCCTCTTGTAGCGTCTCTGAATTGCCATTCCTGGTAGCGCCATTCCCCAACCATTAGAATATCACGTTTTGCCCGTGCCGCAGCGACCGACACCTTTGTCTTGCTAGCATGGACCTACCGGACACAGCTGTCGGTCCGGCATGGTCGATCAACTCCGCTTGCTCTACAGGGCCCGCCAGGCGGTGCTATGAGAGGCCGTGGGTGGACTAGGCGTGGTGTTGCTCCAGCTGCGCCTGTACATACATATGTACATACTGTGGTACATAATTACTCCACCAATGCGGCGTTGGCATGGGATAAAAGCGATGCGAGGTCGTTGGTTGCTTGGAGTTGCTGTGCCTCTCCTTCCTCTTCATCCATACTCTATTTCTTTTGAACAGACCTTCATTCTTCTTGACCGAGAAATCGTTAATCATCGTCAAATTTCCATTCATTTTTTTTTTGGCGAATCCCCTTCTGCCATAACCATGACTGTAAACACCCGCGAAAAGCAGTGGTGGAAGCAGGCGGTTGTCTACCAGATCTACCCAGCATCCTTTTGCGACTCCAACGGCGATGGCATCGGCGATATTCCCGGTATCACATCGAAGCTCGACTACATAGCTAGCCTTGGCGTCGATGTCATTTGGATCTGCCCCATGTACGACAGCCCACAGGTGGATATGGGCTACGACATATCCAACTATGAAGACGTTTACCGGCCGTACGGCACCGTCCAGGATATGGAGACGCTGATTAAGGAGACGCACGCCCGGGGCATGCGCATCATGCTCGACCTCGTCATCAACCACACCTCTGACCAGCACGCGTGGTTCAAGGAGTCCCGCTCTAGCAAGGATAGCCCGAAGCGCGATTGGTACATCTGGCGGCCTGCGAAATATTCCCCGTCTGGCGAGCGGCTGCCGCCAAACAATTGGCGGTGCAACTTTGGAGGCGGCAGTGCCTGGGAGTGGGACGAACTCACGCAGGAGTACTACTTGCATCTCTTCGCGACCGAGCAGCCCGATCTCAACTGGGAGAATCCCGAAACCCGCAAGGCCATCTACGCCTCCGCTATGGAGTTCTGGCTCGAGCGCGGGGTTGATGGCTTCCGCATCGACACGGTCAACATGTATAGCAAACCGCCTACCCTCCCAGACGCCCCCATTGTCGATCCCGGCACGCCCTACCAGCCCGCCGGCATGATCTATTGCAATGGGCCCCGTATGCACGAGTTCCTCAGCGAGATGAACGCCATACTTAGCAAGTACGGCGCCATTACGGTCGGAGAGCTGCCCTGCACCCCCGACATCTCTCGCGTGCTCCGGTACGTCAGCGCAAAGGCCAAGCAGCTCAACATGGTGTTCCAGTTCGACGTGGTCGACGTCGGCATGGGGAAGACGCACAAGTTCGCGACACCGCCCAGGAACTTCACTCTCCCCGACTTCAAGGCGGCAGTCGACATGACACAGGCGCTGATCCGCGGCACCGACGGTTGGTCCACCGTGTTTATCGAGAACCACGATCAGGCGAGATCAGTCAGCCGCTTTACCGACGACCGGCCCGAGTTCCGCGTTCGGGGCGCCAAGCTGCTGGCCCTCATGCAGGCCTGCTTGAGCGGCACACAGTACATCTACCAGGGCCAAGAGATTGGTCTCGTCAACCTCCCCAAGGACGCGTACCCCATCGAGAACTATAAAGACATCGACAGCACACTGTTTTACGACATGGTCAAGGAGCGCTATGGCGCCGACAACAAAGTCGAGCTGGACAAGGCATTTGACGCGGTGCAATACCTGGCCAGAGACCATGCGAGGGTCCCCATACCTTGGAATGGCCAGGCCAAGTACGGTGGATTCTCCGAGGCCGCAGAAAAGGCTGGCAGGAAGGTTGAGGAGCCGTGGATGAAGACGCACCCGCTAGCCAGGGAGATCAACGTGGCCTCGCAGCTCAACGATCCAGACAGTGTGCTCGCATTCTGGCGCAAGATGCTCCGCTTCCGCCGAGAGTACGCCCATCTACTTGTGTACGGCGACTTCAAGGACCTGAGACCCGACGACAAGAATCTATTTATGTATCTCAAGGAGCCAGACCATGGCGCTGGCGACAGGGTTCTTGTGGTTCTGAACTTCACCACTGAGGACCAGACCTGGAACCTACCCAGCCCGGCAGAGCTTGGCGCGTCAGGAAACCCAGAGCTAATACCTATCATGGCCACGCACTCGGGGATGCGGAAATTTGGTCAGCTCGAGCCGTTTGAGGGCCAAGTGTATCTTGTCAGATAGACGGTTGATATGGCAACGGGCTCCTTGGACTACACGCCCGAGCTTCCCAAGCCAAACACAGCGCGGCGAGAAGTGCTGCAAGTTTAGCAAGCAATGTAGGGATAGATATAAGGTTGGCCTGACTAGGAACACTTTGTCTTATAGTAGCATTAATAATACTTGTTGAGATCTTTAAGCATTCCCGAGATATTAGGCATATTATATGGTAAGATATGTCTCCTGTAACGGAATTAAGGCTGCTCCCCTCTCTCCCTCCCCCCCCCCCCCCGAAACACGAAAAAAAAATCATATTGTCCTATCCGTAACGTCGTCCTAGGCTGAGACATAAAGGCTACAGCAGGGAGGAGCATCATGAATCCGATTCTTTCAAAGCTACCAGGTTCTCGAGCGGAACGGTAGAGGGCCAGAGCCGCAGCATACGGCCAAGCGTGTACGATGTTGATCGCCAAGCGTATGACGTCTTTGCGCGCATAGACCGGGTAGTTCCTCGCCATTCCGTCCGGCACCTACGTGCGCATCTCCCGCGGTCGCCACTCTTTGTGACGCTTCCCGAGAATGCGGTCGAAGGGCATGGGTGCCGCCGCCGCTTGAATGGTTAACCGGGACCGGGTGTAGACGCGACTCATCTGAGCGGCTTAGACCTTCCAGTATTCCATATCGTCTTGTATGATGCAGAGGGCGTCGATTCAGAAATGCTAGATGCCTAGTTTGCAGGTGATTGTAGCGGCGTCTTGGAAGAAGGGGAGGGGGCTTGTCTTAGTCGAGACTGGTTTTGAAGCGGTCAATGTTCTTTCGAGTTCTCCTTAGAAAATCGGCCCCACCCCAGCAGTGGCTGAGCGTCATGTAGTCGCCAACACCGCTGTGAGTTTCGACCAAACGAGCATGTGGATTAGCGGCAGTTTCGACATCCAAGACGCCGTCTGGAAGATGGAAGGATCCATGAGCACAACCTCGATGCTCCTTTCCCCCGAGCGGCATCTCTAAAATTTCTCCTTAATAAAACGATAAGACGGACCCCCCATCAATGGAATACCCCATCGATGGAACACGCACCACGCCTACACCGCTTTTTCAACCTAACCACTTCAATCTACTATAACTTGCCTAACTTTTCTTCAAACCAGTTCAAACTTCGTAGGTCTATTTAACAGTCGAAGATGGCTTATACTAAACAGGATTTATAGGATATGATTACAAAATACCACAATACCTACTGTTTAATTTATAGTATTAGCTAGGAATTCTATTATAGCATTTAGCTATTAGGAGGTTAGATTCGACTAGCCTACTAATAGGGATGATAAGCTAGGGGTCGATATATATTTAGATAGCATCCCTAAGTGCCTCTAGTACTTAGAACAATTAATATATCTTATTATCACTTCTATAGACCTATATTAATAGGTCTAGGAGTACTACCTATCTTATAAATACTACTATAGTATTACATCTTATAGCCTATCTAAGCTATAGTCATTTATAGCTATCAAGCTATAGTAAGTAGTACCTATTACTAGTTTAAATCAATAATCTTATTACTAATTATAAGCATTTAAATGCTATAAGAGACTATTTACCTTAGGTAAATGATTATATCTATCTACTCTAAGTAGATCCCTAAATAGTCAAATATAATAGTAATAGCAATACCATTAAGAAGTAATAAATAAGTTTAAACTATAATAAGTATACTAGACCTACTACTTTATCATTAGAAATACCTATTAATATTAGGTCTAGAGACTCTCTCTAATAGACCTTTGATTCCTCGAATGAGTAGTATCTCTTAAGGAGGCTAATTAATACTCTACTTATATCTACGACTTCTATAACTACCTAATAGACAAAGATTACCTAGAGTTATAGACTCTTAATAACTATACCCTCTAAGGACTTATAAATCACTCTATAAGGCGCCTTCCCTAGCTTTTAAACTAAGTACTTATTCTACTATTACTACTAGGGGCAAGGATTATACTAGAAGTACGAGTTTAGGAAGAAAGCTAGTATAGGGAACCCTTAGAGACCTTAAAAATGCTAAGTCCTAAGGACCTAATTTAATAATTTGCTATACTATTAGAAATAGCCCTATAAATGATAAGTCTATCTATTAACCTACTAGATATACTAGAGATACTAAGGCCTAAGCTAAACCTAGTAGGTCTAAGTAAATAGGATAACTAGATATCAAGTAGACCTATTAAAAATACTTAAATTATAATTATACTTAACGTATTAAGGGAACTTTTAGAAAGGGAAGAATCCTAATAAAAGTTTCCCTAACTATATATAGGCTTAGGGTTAGCCTAGTATTATAAGAAAGGCTATATGAGAATTTCCATTCTAATAGGCTAGATTATAGCCTATCTAGAACATCTCTCCGTTCCTTTATATCTATTTTAGTTAATTAGTTATATATTTTTGAAATATATTTAGATTTTTTTTAAAAAAGTGGGTCTCTAGTTATCCTGCCCTACTAACCTGCCCTACACCTAATCAGAACACTTTTAAACAATAAAAACCAGATTTGGCTAGTACTAGCCCCACCTACCCACTTTTATGGAAATAACTATAGTATAGGCAATAGTAGGCCGTTTTATTTATACAATATAGTAGGAAGTACACCCCGACTTAATCTACGGAGCATCTTTGCGAATACCCCACCAAAACACACGAAACTACCATCGCTAGAAAGCTCTCGAAAAACGCTAGCCAACGCTACCACTTTCAACCGCGCGCGAGCCGTTACAGGTACGCAACAGGCACCGTAGGCATAGGAACCGGACCTAACCGTAATCCGGCCAAACCTCGTACGACCGTCAAAATTTTCACCATACAGACCACCTAGCGCCCCTAAACATAACGTCGATTTAAAGCCTATTGCTAAGCCACTAAGTAGGGAGGCCTATAGCTTCAAGCCAATCGAAGGGGGGCCTACTATAGGCTTACCCTACCCCGGATATCATAGAACTAAGGGGTCTTATCATGTAACTAGTTAACCTTATACTAAGCCCTAAATAGGGCAAGGCATAGGACCTTACCAATAGGCTCTTATAGGGCCTTACGACTACTATTATAGGCCCGGTTCCGAACCTATATAAACTCGTGGCTAAGGAAGTCAAAAAGGGGCTTAAAGAAGCCCTTAAGGCTACCCCCCGCCCTACCTAGGCGTAGGTAGCTATAGGGCTATAACAGGGGGTAACAGGCCCCTAAGGAGGCCTACTGTTGGCTAAGGCGGTACCGCTATAGGCCTCGCGAGAGGTCACGATACGGAACACGAGCCTACGGGAGGACCTTAAAGCCCGAACCCTAGCCGAGATAGTCTAAGCAGTTAACAGAGCCTCTAGCCGCTAGGGAGCCATCACGGCTAGGAAGCTCCTAAGTAGGGATATAGTGATAGTCTTTAAGGATAAGGCTACTAAGGATTAGTATTTAGCTAATAAGCGATAGGTAGTTATAGCCTTTAGAAAGGAGGCTAGGGAGGTTAGTAGGGCCTATATAGTCCTAGCTAAAGGAGTCCGAAAGGAGGAGCTATAGGGGGTTAGCAAACAAGACTTCAAGGGGGCCATAGGCCTATACTCGATCGAAATAGTCAAGTTCCGGCTGCCAAAGAGCCTATAAAGGAAGTAGGCTATGGTACTCCTAGGCTTATAAGACCTTAAAGAGGCCCGGAAGGCCTATAACAAGGGCGTGGTCTAGGATACCTAGGTACTAGACTATAAACCCTATTAGGATGCTCTAGAGCTAAGGCAATACTATAGGTATTAGAGCTTTGGCTATACCTAGAGGTATTACTAGTAGCTGGCCTGCTATAGCCATTATAATATAAAGGCCTATAGGGAGGAAGGGAAGACTAGGGAGGCCTAGTGCCCTACCTACTCTAGCTAACTCCCTTATAGGTATACGGCCTATAGAGGCCCCTATACCGCTTAGTATAGGGGCTACCCAAAGAAAGCCGAAGCCTAGGAGAGGGCTAGGGAGGCCTATTAGTATAGACCCCAGACCTTCTAACTATTAGAGTAACTATACTAGAAGGTAGCCGTCAAGTTTAGTAGCTAGCTAGAAGGCGACGACTACTATTAAACCGGGGCTAAACGCCCCTATAGGAGGCCTACCCTAGCCTAATAGGCAGCTAGAAGCGCCTTATCCGATGCCTGATAGACCCATATCTCCTCTTTATAGCCTAAAGCCCCCTCCCTCTTATAGCTAGTTATGACAAACCCAACTCAGACTTCTTCTGAAAGGGTTCAGACGAAGGTAAGTGATACAGGACAAGTGTACAGGTCGTCTAAGGGATTCGGTGAAGCCAAAGGGTTTACAACAACAGAGTTGTCTCTTTATAGTAGTATAATGCTATTAGGAGTACTATAAATGTAAGTTACTATCACTGGTAAACTCTAGAGTCCACCAGAACGAGTGACTATCTATATATATATATAACCTTCCCGGATCACCTTGATCAGTCCTTGGTCAGTGATCCTAGTAAGCCGCTTATCGCGATCAGTGACTTTACACTGATCTTGGTGATCGTAAGCTAGTATACGGTAGGGCTCGCAGTGCTTCCTACGTTATAATTAGTTCCTTCTATCCTTTCGGCTTGATTAGCCTATCCGTGCTAGTAGCCTAGGCGGCATCTATATATATATTTCCGTGACACGATGCCCCCCCTCTAAGGCTTTCGACCCGAAAGCCCTCTTAGGCCGTTTCAAATAGCGCTAATACCCTCTTGTAACTTGCTCCTATAAGTTCCCCCCTTTGCTCCCTTCTGCCGTTTATTATAGCTAACCGTATAAAGAAACGCCGTTATAATATAACGCGTGAACGTCGTGTCTTAGTCGCTACGATTGAGCGAGACGGTTCCGAAACTATACTATATTCTAACTGTTAGCGTGTAACGCCTAAGAAGCATTATATTATATCGGGAAATTCTAAGAGGTGTTTAAATTATACGTGTAAGGGAAAGTCTTACGATAGGCCGAATATAGCGGATTCCCGTAAGTAGCTTCTATTTGTCCTCTTATTTCCGTTCTAACTTATCGTAGTATTATATAACTAGCGTAAGCAAGACAGGCTAGAGGAGGAAATTTTGGCGGTAGAGGATCTGCTTTAGTAAACTTTAAGTCGCCTTACGCGTTTACATCGTCAAAAACGAATATTATATAACTAGAGTGACGAGTTCGTTCGTCAAGGTATATAGGGTTTAGATAAGGAGGATAGGGTGGTAGCCCTAATGCTAGAAGAACAGGATTTAACAGGTTAGGCATAGGTATTAGGCGCCTTTGGCGTAATTGACTAGGAAGTAGTTAGCTTGTCCCTAGGGTTAGCTCCTACCGGTACTTCTTCCTTCTTAGATACTAGTTAGGTTCCTAAGTTAGCCCTTATAGTCGGTTAGGGTTCCTCTAGTAGAACTGTTCTAATTTCTTAGGGCAGTTTAGGTTCTTAACCAGCTCCTATAAGTTATCTTCTATTCTAAAATTAAGCTATTTAACTAGATACTATAGTTCCCTGTTAATAATATGTAAATCTAGAATTTCTTTGATATCCTATTCTTCCTCTTTATCCTCTGCTTCGATATTTATAGTAATCTTAGCGTTTTTTAATACTAGTTCAAGAAGTAAAATATAAAAAACATCCGTCTATAGTCGTATAGATAATGGTAACGATAGTCGGTAGTTAGATGTCGAAATTCGTTCTTTGATAACAAAGGGTCCGACCTTCTTAAAGTCTAGCTTCGTACTTGGTCGTTTGGTTCGTAGATTTCGTACGATTAGATAGACTTTGTCTCCCCTCTCTAGGCGAGGTCCCTCGAGCCTATATTTGTCATAGTAGTTCTTTATTCTGGTTCTAATAAACTCGAGTTCCTTTTTGAGTTTCTTATATAGTGTGTACATCTGCTCTACTTTGACTACCGCTCTTAGCATTGTGACCTCTAGTCCTTGCCTAAGGTCTACTTCGTATCTGTAGTTCGTAAAGAACGGTATGACTTTGGTCGTTTCTGTTAGTATTATATTATAAGCAAGTTATACTATTAGTAATAGTATAACCTAGTCATCTTGCTAGTAGTTGACATAAGAACGGAGGTACTACTTGATAACCTAGTTTAGTCGCTCTATTTATCTATCGGTTTATAGGTAATATGCTGTTAATAGCTTACTATTAACACCTAATCGTTATATTAACGCTTACTAGAACTTCGATACGAACTTAGTATCTCTATCGGTGATCTATTCTTATAGCTAAGCGTATACTAATGTAACTTGCTAATAGATTACGTCTGCTAGCTATTTAGCTATCTAGGACTCCTTATAGGGAAAGAAGTATACCTATTTAGTTAGGCAATCTATTATAGTAAGAATACTATTATAGATTACTCCTATAGCCGTGTCCTTGGATTCTGGCAGCTTCGTGATAAAGTCTATTGTAACTAAACTCTATGGTTTGTCAGCTATTGGTAGTGGCTAAAGTAGCCTATATAGCTTATATCGTACTGTCTTGCTTCAATTGTAGATATTATAGCTCCGTACGACTTCCTTAACTTATGCCGTTAGCTATAGGAAGTCGTAGTGTTTCTTGACTTGTACGACAGTCTTCGTGACTCCTTTGTATCCTCCGAGTTTCGACTCGTAGAGTTCTTAAATCATTCGCAGCTATTAGTCTTTATTATAGATGTACGCTTTGCCTTAGTACCAAAGTTTCCTATCTTTTTCTTCCACTCTATTAGGTATTACTAGTCCGAGTACTACTTAATACTATGCCTCGTTAATCCTTTCTTCTCGAAAGATTATATAACATTCTAGGAACGAGTTAAGTAGATTATCTTCCACGGATGTCTACGTTTCGTGATATAGTGTTCCGTCTATTTGTTCCTTAAATAATAGTAATATTAGACTTGTCTTTAGATATCTTCTTCTTATCCTACTTCTATATTATATCTACATCTATAGCTCTAGGATATATCCCGTACAAGGTACTAACGTACGCTCGCTTTTTCTTATTGTTAGCCTTAACTATAGTTCTATTTATTCGACCTCGTTTCTATTATTCCTATATATAGAGCCGATTATCGATTCTAATAGCCTATATAATATATTTGTCTAGAGTTTTAGGCTAGTCGTACTTATATAGCTTATCTTTGACCTTTTCCTTTAAACCGTTATAGAATAGTTATATCAATACCTTATCGTTAAGCTAAGACTTAAGCATGTCCTATCTAAACTATATAGCGTAGGAGGCTACTAACTTAGTCTATCGGAGATTGGCAAGTCTTTCTTACGCGTGAATCTTCTCGTCTTTATCGCTAAAAACCTTCCAAAGCTCTTCTTTAAAACGGTCGTAGGATCGAAAGACTACCTACGTGAACGCGTCTTAGTCGTCCTCGTCTTCCTCGGTAAGATAGTCGTTCTATATAGGTTCGAACTATCTAAGTACCTTACCCTCTAGTCTCGTAGCTACGTAGAGGACTTTAGCTTTATCATCCGGAAACTTATTATTATTAAGCCAGAAGTAGGATCGGAGGTTGGTCAAAAACCCTATAAGGTCCTCCTTAGTCCCTCCGTACTTGCTAGGTGGTTTAATCTTAATATGGCTTGCTTTGGCAGTCTCGAGCGCCTTGATTTTAGCGTAGGCCTCGTTAACCAGTTTCTACGAGTGCTTTTCGCCGTTCTCGAGTTCCTTGATTCGAGCTTAAGCAACCTTGTCTCTCTAGTCTAACTCCTAGATTCGCTACTAGAGTTAACCAAGCTAGGCAAGTAGCTATTCGGCCGTGACGCTGGTAGCTATATTGATGTCAAGGTCGAAGTTACCTCCGTTCTAAACCATGATAGAACAAAGGGAGTGATAGTAACATATGACGAACCTAACTCAGACTTCTTCTAAAAGGGTTTAGACAAAGGTAAGTAATGTGGGACAAGTATATAGGTTGTCTAAGGGATTCGGTAAAGCTAAAGGGTTTATAACAATAGAGTTGTCTCTTTATAGTAGTATAATGCTGTTAGGAGTACTATAAATGTGAGTTACTATTACTAGTAAACTCTAGAGTCTACCAGAACGAGTGACTATCTATATATATATATAACCTTCCCGGATTACCTTGATTAGTCCTTGGTTAGTGATCCTGGTAAGCCGCTTATCGCGATTAGTGACTTTACACTGATCTTGGTAATCGTAAGCTAGTGTGTGGTGGGGCTCGCAGTGCTTCCTATGTTATGATTGGTTCCTTCCGTCCTTTCGGCTTGATTGGCCTATCTGTGCCGGTGGCCTAGGCGGTATCTGTATATATATTTCCGTGACACTAGTTAAGGGGGCGATAGCTATAGAGCCTATTACTACCGTGCCCCTATCCTCTGCTCTGGCTACCCTAAATGTAAATTAAGATCCTCTAGTAGAATACCTAGAGTAATAAATAGGCCCTTGAGGTCCTACTAGAGGAGGCTAAATACGACCTACTAGCTATCTAAGAACCGTAGATTAACCAGTTTATAGGGTTAATATACTACCCCTAGGCTTCGAAATACTATCTAATTTATAAGCCTAAGGGCAAAGTAGCTATTCTGGTGGCTAAATGGTTCCTAGTTAGCTAGTAGGACTATTCGGCAGAGGAGAACTAGTATAAGGTAACCTTTCCGACCCTAGGAGAGAGGGGGTTCGAGCTCTAGTTAATCTATAATAATAAGGGGGAGCAGGCCCTCTTACGAGGCCTACTAGCCCTACCTCGGCCAACCTACCCCCTAGTCCTTATAGGTAACTTTAACCTCTACTACCTAGTCTAGGACCTATTTGACAGGCTTAGCCTAGGGGCTAGGGACCTCCTTAGCCTTACGGACTAGTAGGACCTTAACCTATATACGTTATATGGCTAGGTCACTAGGGCCCCCTAAGGGGACTAACGTGGCTAGCCTTCTACGATAGACCTATTCTAGGCCTTGGCCGGGCTAGAAGCGATCTATAGGGATATCATGGAACGTAGGAAATCTAACCACTACCTATAGAGCCTAAACGTCTCCCTCTAGGGGACTAATAGGCCTATACCGGCTAGTAAAGGGTAGGACTAGAAGAGCCTAGACGAGGAGGTCGTACGGGCCGAGGCAGCCTACCTCCTACTCCGGCTCGGTAGGTAGGTATCGGCCCTAGCCGGGCCTGTCTTCCGGGGCCTAGAGGAGCTCTTATAGGCCTTCGATAGGCTTATAGAGGCCCTCGAGGAGATAGCTATGGTCTCGGCTCTGGTAAAGAAGGCTAGTATAGGCGGCAAACGAGCTCGATGGTAGACGAAGGAGGTTCGGGAGGCCCGGAAGAGAGCTAAGGAGGTAGAGAGGGCCTATAGGGGTACCCTAAACCCCTATATACAGGAGGCACTTTGGCAAGCCCTATAGGACTAGGCTAAGACTATTATAGCCGCGAAGATCAAGAGCTAGAGAGCTACGCTATAGGAGGTAACCAACCGGCTAGACCTACTATAGAGGCTAGAATAATAGGTAAGGCTATAAAGCTACCTACTAGTTAACCCTCTAAAGCTCTCGGCCTTTAAAGGAAGGCTTATAACCTACTAATAGAAGGCTAGGGCTCTGGCTGACAAGTTCTTTCCAAACCCGGAAGCAGACCTGTTAGATATTAACGACCTAGATCTAAATGATTACTAGGAGCCGAAGTTCGAAATGAGCTAGGAGGTCATAGTAGGTAATGTCAGGGTAGTACTAGCTAGAGCGGCCCTATAGAAGGCCCCGGGGGAGGACCTCCTCCTTATAGGCCTACTAAAGGCCTATAGGTAGCCGCTCTACTAGATACTAGCTAAACTAGCCTTAGAGAGCCTACGGCTCGGCTATTTCCCAGCCTAGTTTAAAAGGGCTAAGATAGTAGTCCTCTATAAGCCTAGCAAACCCCTATAGGCCTACTTTACCCTAGGTAGCTATAGGCCTATAGCGCTCCTACTAACGGTAGGCAAGGTACTAGAGGCTATAGTGGCCTAGAAGGTAACGGCCGTCGTAGAGGCCTATGGGCTTCTCCTAGCTAAGCAGATAGGTAACCGGGAATATAGGTCTACCGAACTAGCCATTCGGCTTATTACGGCCTAGGTTTAGGAGGCTTAGAGGTATAAGGTAGCTACCTCCTTCCTATAGCTCGATATCTTAGGGGCTTTCGACACTATTAATCATACCTGACTACTAGCTACTCTACAGAGCTAGGGCTTCCTGAAGTGGTTAGTAGTTTAGGTCAGGGAGTGGCTACGGGATAGGGTGGCTATCCTTTACTTCGATGGCTAGAGAATAGAGGATATAGTAGTAAGGGCCGGGGTCCCTTAGGGGTCACCCCTCTCCCCTATACTATTCATCCTCTATATAGCCTCCCTCTACTAGGCCATTCGCCAGGCTAGCCTCGCGGTTAGTTTGGTAGGCTTTACCGACGATACTAACCTTCTAGCCTTTGGGAGGGCCGAGGAGGCTTGTAATGGCTAGCTATAGAGGGCTTAGGAGGCCTGCCTATAGTAGGCAAAGACCTGGGGTATAGCCTTTGCCCCGGAAAAGTACGAACTTATCTACTTTAATAGGGGCCGGAAACAGTGGTTACGACCGCTAGAGCTCCTATAGCCTAGAAGGGGTACTACCGCTATAGCCCCTTCGATGTCGGCCAGATTCCTAGGGGTCTGGCTAGACTAGAGGCTATAGTAGGGCCCCTATTACGCAAAGGTAGCCAAAAAGCTAGAAACCTAGGAGTTTGCCCTAACTAGGCTTGCTATAAGGACCTAGGGCCCTAGCCTACTATAGGCCCGCGAGGTCTATACTAAGTATATCCGTAGTACCCTAGCTTATAGGGCCTTAAACTTCTATAAGCCTACTAAGCCAGGGGGTAAGCCAGAAGGCCCTACTAGGGAACTATCGAAGGTCTAGTATAAGGCCCTTCGGGTAGTTACTAGGGCCTATAAGGCTACCCCTATCTGCTGCCTTGAAACGGAGGCCTAGGTACTACCCCTCGACCTCTATCTTAACAAGAGGCTAGCCGACTTCGAAGCCAAACTCGACCAGCCACTCCTATAGACCAGGGCGGGCCCGGGGGCCTCCTAGGTCCCCGCGAGGGCTCTTATCTAACAGGCCTATAATAGGCTTAGCCAGAGGTTCTGGAAGAGAAGGACCGGGGCAAGGGGCTAGGAGCCGAAACTTATAACCCTAGAGGTAGCAAGGTCGACAGTCTAGTAGTGGGTTTAGGAGGGCTATAAAGGGGGTTAACCCCCCCTATAGACCCTATAGAGGAGGCTACAGGCTATAGAGCTAGCCGTGGTGGCTAGCTAGAGCAACCGCTAGAGGGCCGACGAAGCCGGGAGGAGGATATAGCATATGTTAGACAAAGACCCCCTATACCTAGTCTTTATAGGGGAAGGCCTATAAAGGCACCAGGGCCTAACGAAGGCCTAAAGCTCCCTACTAGTATAGGCCTATATAGGGGCTATTAGCCTCCGCGACTTCCTATTTAGGGTTCAAGTCCTAGGGGTTAGTACCCCCTACTATGCCTATAGCTAGGGAAGGGAGACTATCGAGCACCTAGTTATATAGTGCCTGAACCTACTAAGAAGCCAAACATAGGAACCCTAGGAAATACGGTCGCAAAGGGACCTAGACCTCGTTTTATAGGGTATAGGGGCCTATAACTATCGTTTGGCAAGGAGGGTTCTATAGTGGCTAATAGACCTAGGGAGGCTCCCGGAATACCGCCTTGTAAGGAGGCTAGACCGGGAGGGAAGGCCTCTTTAGGGCTGTTCTAGCTATTTCTCCTTTTCCCTAACTATATATAGGCTTAGGGTTAGGCTAATATTATATAAAATGCTATATATGAATTCATATTCTAATAGACTAGACCTCGGCCTATCTAGAACAGCTTTCCGTTTCTTTATATCTATTTTCGTTAATTAGTTATATATTTTTAAAATATATTCAATGTTTTTTTTCCAAAGTCGATCTCTTGTCATCTTGCCCCACCAACCTACCCTGCACCCAATCAGAACACTTTTTACAACAAAAACCCGATTTAGCTTAGACTAGCCCCACCTGCCCTACACCCAATCAGAACACTTTTTACAACAAAAACCCGATTTGGCTTAGACTAGCCCCACCTGCCCTGCACCCAATCAGAACACTTTTTACAACAAAAACCCGATTTGGCTTAGACTAGCCCCACCTACCCTGCACCCAATCAGAACACTTTCAACAACAGAAACCGCATTTGGCCAGCACCTGCCCCACCTACCCTGCACC
>NW_027192602.1:202642-205542 GCF_042370625.1 Thermothelomyces heterothallicus | reverse complement strand
AACCACCTACCCTATACCTCTATAACTAAACCTCTAGGTAACCCCTCCTTAACCCCTCCCTAACTATATACCCTATACCTACCCTATACCTCCCTACCTTACCTACCTTATATCTCTATAACTAAACTACTAAGTAACCCTATATATTAAGCTATAAAAATGCCTTATAAAAGTTACTATCTTTATAATATTTAGTTATAACATTAGTCAAGACCTACCTCTTATATATATTAAACTCCGAAATTATAGAAGGGTTACTAATAAGTTAATTGATAGTTACTTGATATATAGCACTTGGTAAACCCCTAATTCTCCTCCTAGGCCTACTTCCTCCGACGCATTAGCAGCTCCTCTAGTAGCTCGTTATTCTATAAAACGTTAGTTACTACTATAATTATAGGCCCTAATGATATATTACTTACCCTTTAAGCTAGTCTAACTAGTTCCTGAAGCAGCGTTATCACTCCCTCTCCCTGGCCCTGTCGGGGTAGGTCCTGGCTTGTGCCCTAGGAACCCTAGATTATAACAGGCTGCCCGCGGCCCCGGAGAACTAGCGTACGTGCTGCTCTCTTAACTGCAGTACGTTGCTGCGCCATCTCCTGGGATTTGCCCCTAGGCAGGGGGCCTGCTAGGCGTAGAGCAGCTGTAAGGGCCCTAGCAGCCGACGCCCAAAGGTTGTACAGGGTACCCGCCTATAAATTAGTTAGTAAAGTCCTATATTATAGGGATATATACTATATTATAGCTTATATCCTCGTCCTCAGTTGGGTTGAGGACCTTGTCAGTGGCTTCGATGAATGTGATGGCGTCGGGAATTGCTAAAGTAGGGACCTATAGATAAATATTAATATATAAACCTGGTGATATATTAGTATAGGTAGTTATCTTACAGGGTGGTAGGTATGGCGCTGGCACGCGAGACAGCCTGCCTTGTTACCATCGTTCATATAGGGCCGCGCATTGTAGTCGAGCGCTAACCGCTTGATATACTTAAGGCACCTAAAGTTAGTTAGTAATAAGCCTAACCCTAGGATAGTTATTACTATAACCTACGGGAAAGGCCGCTATAGACCTATATAGGGAGGTTCGGGGCTTCCTTTAGGGCTGCCCTATATACCAACCTCCTTAGGCTCTTCGCGCCGGTTTGAACCGTTATAGCCCTAACATTTTATAATTAGTATGGTAATATTATAGGTAGTATAGGATAGTAACGTACTGGCTCCTCCTCTACCTCGACCTCCGGTTATTGCTAACCCTATATAGAGTTTAGCTTCGTTATATTTATAGTATTATACTAACGTACCTCCTAGGTCTCGCCCTCTACATTAGTAGGTCGGGCGGTCTCGGGCTCTGCTTGCTATTAACCCTATATAGAATTTAGTATATTTTCTTATTAGGATATATACTAACTTACCTCTATACTAGGAGATAGGGGCGGTAAGTTCAGCTTGTAAGGCAAGGGGAACTATACTATAATTAGTATACCAAGGTTGACCCTACTAATGCTATACTTACCTCGCTACCCGGCCTTAGCTCCTGCCAAAGATCCTCAAGCTCATCTAGTTCCCTCCCAGTGAAGGTACCCTCCTGGTATTTAGGGAGCAGCTCGTTAAGGCGTTCCTCCTTTTACCGCTTTAACTATTTATAATTAGTTAGAATACTAATATTATAATAGCAATAACCCTACCTTCTGTACTCGCCGCTAGGCCTACTTTAGGTTAGCTATAACACTAATAGTATAATATTAATGGCTCTACCTTCTCCTCCTTGGTACGCTGCCGCTTAGGGGGCTTAGCCACTGGTAGGTCCGACATTGCAGGCTCCTGGGCCTATAATTATATTATAGTTAGTATAAAACTTAACTATAGGATACAAACCCTATATTATCTGCCTGTAAGTGCTTACGCTTAGCGCGCCTCTTCTTGGTTTTGTCGGCCATGGTTTTAGTCTTTAGCCTATTAATAAGCCTACGTTAGCATAAGATCTATTAAATAGTGGATATTAACGCCTATATGTTAGTAGCCCCCTTGGTATAAACTATCTTCACTTGAAGTACTACTCTACTTAGAGCCCCCGTGGTGTGTTAGCAATCCTATAGGATTAGATATCCATCTTCACTTGAAGTACTACTCCACTTAAAGCAGTAGATACCTATTATAACACTGCCACAGGGAGGTGCCGAGCAAGAACCCGACAGCCCCCCCGTAATAGATATATAATGGGTAGCTACTAAATTCGTATACGTCTCGCTAAAAATAGGCTTATAAGCTCGAAACTATAGCAACCTCAACTTGACTATAGGTTAACTACCGTAGTAGAATATAAGCTATAGGTAGCCCTCTTAGCACCCTGGAACTACCCCTCTAGGTCTGCCTACCGCCTTGGTACAGTAAGCGCCAAATGCCTCTGCCGTACGAGAGGTCTTTCCCTCGCCCTCATATACCCACCGACCGATACGCAGCGGGACGTACGCGCCGGCGGGCTCGGGGGTGGAATCTCGGGTTCCGTAAAACTCATTTATATGGCTTTTGCTAAAAATAGGCTCGCGAGCTCGCGGCCACACATAATACCCAATCCTACCTACCCTACACCCCGCCTATCCTACCTATCCTATACCGACCTACCCTACACCGACCTACCCTATACCAACCTACCTTATACCTTACCTATCCTACCTACCTTATACCGACCTACCCTATACCTTGCCTAGCTAACCTATACTATACTAACCCCTACCTTATACCCTACCTATCCTAGCTACCTTATACTAACCTACCCTATACCCTGCCTAGCCGACCTGCCCTATATATTATATATCTACCTAATTAAACCTCTAACTTACCTACCTTATACTTCCCTAATTAAACCTCTAAGCAACCCCTCCTTAACCTCCCCCTAAC
>NW_027192602.1:192982-202286 GCF_042370625.1 Thermothelomyces heterothallicus | reverse complement strand
TATACCTACCCTATACCTCCCTACCTTACCTACCTTATACCTTTATACCTTATACTAATAATAATAATAATAATAATAATAATGGTAATAATAATAATAGGTAAGGTATAAGGTAGGTTAGTATAAGGTAGGTTAGTTAGGATAATAGGGTATAGGGTAAGTCGGCTAGGTATAAGGTAGGTAGGATAGGTAGGGTATAGGGTAGGTCGGTTAGGAGGATATAGTATTGAACTGGTGCTAGCCCCTCCTAGTAGTAGTTATACGCCTCCTAAGATCAAACCTCTATCTGCTTAGATAGAGAGAAGCGTTAGCTTAAAGTGTCTAGTGTATCTAGGTACTCGTAGTTGTAGCAGACAAGTCTAGCTCCCTGGACTATAGTCGTAGTAGACGTAGGGACGGCGATAACGATACCCCTTTGGGTAGATGTAAAAGAGTCTACCTACGTAGAAAAAGATAGCCAAACTTACAAGTGAAAGAAGAACCTTATTATCACGTAAATAATGCTATAATAGCAGTCCGTTACTATTATTGTTAATCTATTCTATAAAAACTATCTTCCGTCCTTATTATTCCTAGCACCTCCTAGATAGGCACCCCCTATTTATATCTAGTATATATATAACTTGTTCGGAGCCAGAAAAACGAATCTACAACCTATACCCCTCTAATTATATCAAGAGGTTCCTACCCTAGTCTAGTATAGGGTAGGTTAGCTAGGTATAGGGTAGGTATGTTACAGAAATATACATATAGATACCAACTAGGCCACCGGCACAGACAGACCAATCAAGCCAAGGGAACGGAAGGACCAATCACGACATAAGAAGCGCTATAATCACTACGCTTACCAGTGATCAGGGTGATCACCACTATATAATCACTTACGATCACCATGATCAGGAGTAATCACCAGGGTTATATATATATATAGATAGCTACTCGTTACGGTAGACTCTAGAGTTCACTAGTAATAGCAACTTATAATCATAGTACTCCTAACAGCATCACACTACTATAAGAGATAACTCTATTATTATAAACCCTTTAGCTTTACCAAATCCCTCAAACGACCTACACACTTGTCCCGCGTCATTTACCTTTGTCTAAACCCTTTCAGAAGAAGTCTAAGTTAGGTTTATCATACGTTGCTATCACTCCCTTTGTTCTGTCATAGTTTAGAACGGAGGTGACTTTAACCTTGACATCGATATAGCTACTAGCGTCACGGCCGAATAGCTGCTCGCCTAGCTTGGTCAACTCTAGTAGCGAATCTAGGAGTTGGACTAGAGAGATAAGGCTGCTCAAGCTCGGATCAAGGAACTCGAGAACGGCGAAAAGCACTTGTAGAAACTAGTCAACGAGGCCTACGCCAAAATCAAGGCGCTCGAGACTACCAAAGCAAGCCGTATCAAGATCGAACCACCTGGCAAGTACGGAGGAACCAAGGAGGACCTCGCAGGGTTTTTGACCAACCTCTGATCCTACTTCTGGCTTAATGACGACAAGTTTCCGGACGACAAAGCCAAAGTCCTCTACGTAGCTATAAGACTAGAGGGCAAGGCACTTAGATAGTTTAAACCTACGTAGAATGACTACCTTACGGAGGAAGATAAAGACGACCGAGACGCGTTTACATAGGTAGTCTTTCGATCCTATGACCATTTTAAAGAAGAGCTTCGGAAGGTCTTTGGCGACAAAGACAAGAAGATTTATACGTAAGAAAGACTCGCTAGTCTCCGATAGACCAAGTTAGTAGCCTCCTATGCCGTATAGTTTAGATAGGATATACTCAAGTCTTAGCTTAACGACGAGGCGTTAATATAACTATTCTATAATAGCTTAAAGGAAAAGGTTAAAGACAAGCTATATAAGTACGACCGGCCTAAAACCCTAGACGAATATATTATATAAGCTATTAGAATTGACGATCAGCTTTATATAAGGGAATAGTAGAAACGAGGTCAAATGAACGGAACTATGGTTAAGGCTAATAACAAGAAAAAGCAAGCGTATGTTAGTACCTCGTATAGGACGTATCCCGGAGCTATAGATGTAGATGTAGTATAGAAGTAGGATAAGAAGAAGACGGCTAAAGACAAGTCTAATGCTACCTACTATAACTATGGAAAGAAAGGACACTATAAGCGAGAATATCAAGGCCCGAAGAAAGACTAGAAACCAGTCCCGGGAAAGGAAACTACGATTATTAACGAGACCAAGGATGTTACTGAAGTAGCGGCTACGAGCTATAAAGACAGGGATAGTGACACGGACAATCTCGAATACGATAATAACGGCAAAGACGAATAGATACCGTACTCCAAACTAGTCACTATAGACCTAGAAATAGGTATTGCCGAATGGGATACGGTAGGGGAGTATACGCTACTGATTTCGATTCTCTTAGTCTTAAGGTAGTAGGGTTTTATAGTTACGTAGAGATAGGATAGATCGTGGATAACTAATACCTAAGGAGTCGACCAACCCGGACCGAATATCTTATTCCTTTAGGAACGGATCGAATGGTACCGTAACGAAGTTTTCCGGCTTAATACGGAGTTACGCGAATGAGATAGACGCCTGACTCGACTCGCCTAGTAGAGCGATAAGATAAGGGACAAAATAAGGGAACTCTAACGTATCGTAGAAACTATCAAAGGGGAACAGCCTGTAACGTACGATAGACCTGATAGTTATACTAAGCACTTTGACGATTAGCAACTTAGCTACGATATATAGAACCCTAAACACTAGTTTATACACGCGAACCGTAGAAAAGACGAACGTACGTAGGAAAGCTACTAGAAGAAACATTCCTACCTTAGCATTAGGGTACCTATAGTCTATATATAGTAGGAAGGATTTGGAAAAGAATTCTAATATCTTCTAGGCAATATTATATGACTATACCCTCGATATAAGGCACACGTATAAGTGCCCTGGTTTTAGTATATAGTATATAAATGCCGATACCACTTCTATAACAAATTCGAAAACAATCACTAGCTGACCCGATAGGAAAATGGGGACGGAAGTTTACGCCCTATAGAATAGGTCTACGACGTAGGAAACAGAGCGGCCGAATTACTCTAGAAGATCGAAACCCGGAGTCTAGAAGGCATTACGATAGTTCTAAGACGAGCCTGGCCTAGGTACTATAGAACAGGGCGAGACATATAGGACTTATACTGGAGTAACGATTGTCTTTATTACGAGGACAAAAAGAAATCGCGAATTCGGGAGCTTTAGATGAAGCTATAGCGTATACGACGGAAAGTAGAACAAACCTAATAGTAGGAAGCTATAAGCACTTAATAGCTCGCGGAAATAAGCATGATCGACGAAGCTGCTATTAGCTAAACAATTGAAGAGGTTAACACTGACCTAGGAAACGGGTTAGGGCCCTTCGAGGGGCCTAAAAACCATTAACGCCTATATAGTAGCAAGTGATAGCATAGTATAGGAGGAACTAGCGTAAGAGACTACTATATTGAGACCTCCCGGCAGAAATATAGGAAATCGCTATAATCTTTAGACGACGATGGCAAGATAGGCGACTATAGATAATGGCGTAATGGAAGTAGCACGAAATGCTTATACTAATAGATAGTAGAGCAGAGATAAACCTGATTTCGCCGATACTTATAAATTAGCTATAGATACCCTAGAGAATGAAGCAGAAATATAGTATAGTTAAAGGGCTATTCCTGACGTAATAGGTACGTAGGGAGACCGAACCGATCGACATCACTATAGTAAGGAAGACTATAGTAGTCGTATTTAGCATTATAGATATAGGCGACGATAAAGATATAATACTAGGACTACTATAGTATAAAGACTACGACCCGGACATTAGCTAGAAGAATAGTAGCTACCTACGACCCTAAATAGAGTCGTATTCGACTAGTATAATAGGAAGCGCGCAAGGATCACGACAGATAGGTACCTAGGGAGAGGCACGTTCTACGGATCCACCGCAAGAGACAGGCAGTAGCAGGCAGACCACTACGGACTCTAGAAGAAGCGGTATAACGATACCGACGTTACGATAGGAGGAACGAGCCAAACCGCCGATAGTTATTCTCTCTGTTGACGAATACAGAGCACTATAATTAGAGTAGTAGGTTAAGATAGGAGAAATCGCTAGTATCGCTATAGACGGAACCAAGTTTATATACTATTAGAAAACCGAGAAACGAGACAAGACTAGGGAAGTACCGAAGGAGTATAAGGGATACCTAGCATTCGAACCGAAGTATCTAGAAGGATTACTAGAACACGGCCTATAGGATCACGAGATCAAGCTTAAGGAAGGAGTATGACTAAAGTTCTTCAAAATTTACTATACGAGCTAGACGTAGAACGAAGAACTTAAGCGATATTTGGAGGAGAACCTTCGAAGAGGACATATCTGCCTGTCGACATCGCTAGTAGGCTACCTAATCCTGTTTGTACCTAAGAAAGACGGAAAGCTATAGTTATACGTTAACTATTAGTAACTTAACAAACAGACCGTAAAAAATCGATACCCGTTACCACTAATCTTATAGCTCTAAGATTAGTTAGCAGGAGCCTAATATTTTACGCGTCTTGACTTGCTATTGGCCTATAACTATATACGGATTAAAGAAGGCGACGAGTAGAAAACGGCCTTTAGGATACCCTATAGCTACTACGAGTACCTTGTTATGCCATTCGGACTTATAAATACGCCGGCAACGTTCTAAGCCTTAATTAATCAAGCTATCCGACCTTTTCTTAACAAATTTACGGTATATTATCTCGACAATATACTTATCTTCTCTAAGACGATAGACGAACACTAGAAGTATATAAGAGTAATACTAGACGTATTATACGCGTACAAGCTATTAGTTAACAAGGAAAAGAGCAAATTCTATATTAAGAAGACGGTATTTTTAGGATACGAGATATCCCTAGGACAAATTCGGATAGAACCCTTAAAGGTTAAAGCCATTAAGAATTAGCTACGACCGACGTTAGTTATAGAAGTACGAAGTTTTATCGGGTTTATAAACTTCTACCGGATGTTTATTAGGAACTTTGGAGCGATCGCGTGACTATTATACGAACTTACTAAGAAGAACGCTAAGTTCTAATAGGAAGAGCGATATAAGTAAGCATTTATATAGATTCGCGACGCCATTACTAAAGATCTAGTACTAGTACTACTAGACCCTAAGAAGCTATTCGAGGTAGAAATAGACACTTCGGACTACGCTATTAGAGGATAGTTAGGATAATAAGACGAACAAGGGAAGCTATATCCTATAGCCTTCTTTTTAAAGAAGCTCGACGGACCACGTCTTAATTATCTAATCTATAATAAGGAACTACTTGCGATTATCGAAGCTTTCAAGGAGTGGCGACTATATCTTAGCGGCACAATCGAACTAGTACAAGTATATACGGATTATAAGAATTTGCGGTACTTTACGACGACAAAGGAGCTTAACGGACGATAAATACGGTAGGTAGAATTCCTCGCGGAATTTAACTTTGAGATCCGCTATAAGAAAGGCAAAGAGAACGTACGAGCAGACGCTTTAAGCCAACGAACGGATCACACGGAAGGACGAACGGAAATAATGCTACCGTTATTTAAGGAACAAATAGATAGAACGCTATATCACGAAACGTAGACACCCGTAGAAGATGATCTACTCGACTCGTTCCTAGAATGTTACGTAATCTTTCGAGAAGAAAGGATTAACGAGGTATAATATTAAGTAGCACCTAGACCAGTAGTACCTAGCGGAGTAGAAGAAAAGGATGGAAAACTCTAGTACCGAGGCAAAGCATATATCTACGACGAGGATCAGTAGCTATAAATGATTCGAGAGCTTTACGAGTCGAAACTCGGAGGATATAAAGGAGTCACGAAGACTGTCGCACAAGTTAAGAAATACTACGACTTTCTATAGTTAATGGCACGAGTTAAGGAAGTTATATAGAGCTACGATATCTATAATCGAAGCAAGATAGTATAATATAAGCCGTATAGGCTACTTTAGCCACTGTTAATAGCTGATAAACCATAGAGTTTAGTTATAATAGACTTTATTACGAAGCTGCTAGAATCTAAGGATACGGCTATAGGAGTAATCTACGATAGTATTCTCACTATAGTAGATTACCTGACTAAATAGGCATACTTCTTTCCCTATAAGGAGTCCTAGATAGCTAAACAGCTAGCAGACGTAATCTATCGGTAAGTTACATTAGTATATACTTAGCTATAAGAATAGATTACTAATAGAGATACTAAGTTCGTATCAAAGTTCTAGTAAGCATTAATATAATGATTAGATGTTAATAGTAAACTGTCAACGATATATTACCTGTAGACTAATAGATAAATAGAGCGACTAAACCAAGTTATTAAGTAGTACCTCCGTTCTTATATTAACTACTAGCAAGACGACTAGGTTATACTATTACTAATAGTATAACTTGCCTATAATATAATACTAATAGAAATAACCAAAGTTATACCATTCTTTACGAACTATAGATACAAAGCAGACTTAAGGTAAGGACTAGAGGTTATAGTGCCAAGAGCGGCAGTTAAAGTAGAGTAGATATACACACTATATAAGAAACTTAAAAAGGAACTCGAGTTTATTAGAATTAGAATAAAGAACCACTATAATAAATATAGGCTTAAGGGACCTTACCTAGAGAGGGGAGACAAAGTCTACCTAATTATACAAAACTTACGAACTAAACGACCAAGTACAAAGCTAGACTTTAAGAAGGTCAGACCCTTCGTTATCAAAGAACGAATTTCGACATCTAACTACCGACTATCGTTACCGTCATCTATACGACTATAGATAGATATTTTTCATATTTTACTTCTCGAACCAGCGCCAAAGAACGCTAAAATCGCTATAAACATCGAAGCGGAAGACGAAGAAGAAGAATAGGACGTCGAAGAAATTCTAGATTTACGTATTATCAACGGGGAACTGTAATATCTAGTCAAATGGCTTGATTTTAGACCAGAAGATAATTTATAGGAACTAGTTAAGAACCTAAATTACCCCGAGAAACTTTAGTAGTTCTACCAGAGGAACCCTAACCGACCGAAAGTAACGGACCCGAAACTAACCTAAAATTGGCTAGCAAGGACAGATCTAAAGGAACTTTAGGATACACAGAATCCTAAAGCTATCTGAAATTGGCAGACAAGCGAGATAGGGTCGAAGAAGACGTAGTAACCCTAGAAGCCTCTGCTGCCGCTGCCGCTTTAGCCTCCTTACGTTCTACTCGCTCCAACTCCTCTATACTATCGATACCCCGAGCGATAGCTCTTATTATCCTCTTAAACCATATTCGTTTCTGTTTCCGAAGACGAAGGACCCGATCCTTAGTAGCTATAAGCTTATCTTTAAGTTTTTAATGCTAAGCTATAATAGACCGAAGCTAAGCAAGAGAAACGCCAAGAACGTCGCAATTCGAACGCTTATTATAAACGCACTCTATACATCAAGAAGAATCGCTTTTCGAAACCTCGTACGAACTAAGGCCTTTAGACTTATATAGCGTATAGGGACGTATCATTAAAAGATTATTCGAGGAAAGAATCGCGGCTAGAAGATAGTTAGTACAAAGAGTCGACGTAGTAGGCTTAGACTTCGACTTCTTTCTTATATAATTAGTTATCTTGACGACATTATAGAAGAAGAAAGGAGGGGGATTAAGGAAACACGACCACATACAAGAAGGGGGGGGTGTTGGCGCTATTTAAAACGGACCTAAGTCTTTCGAGGACGAAAGACCTAGGGGAGGGGCATCGTGTTACGATTTGACCATATAAGGCGACCTGACAAGGTACACGGAACCAATCAGGGACCACAAGACCTAAGGACCAATTAGAAAGTGATCGCAGTGATCGTACTTCGATCAAGGCGAGCACCCGAACAATGATCGAAGGATCATAGTAGCGATCATACGATCGGAATCTAAGGGGGAACACTTAGGAATAAAGGAACTAGACAAGTATATTAGATAGCTAGTTACTCGTTCTAGTAGACTCTAGAGTTTACTAGTGATAGTAACTTATAATTATAGTACTCCTAATAATATTGTACTACTGTGAGAGATAACTCTGTTGTTATAAACCCTTTAGCTTTACCGAATCCCTTAGACGACCTATATACTTATCCTACGTCACTTACCTTCGTCTGAACCCTTTTAGAAGAAGTCTGAGTTGGGTTCGTTACAGGAAACCAAGCTCTGTAAAAGCTTGTGGTGGTTTTGGTATAGGCTCTCCTCTTAAGGGTTTAGGAAGTACTATCTCGTTATTAATAGCAAGCCCGATATTTGGGTTGGTCTGATTTACCTGGGTTTGGGGTAGGGCAGGTTAATAGTAAGAGATCTGAAGCCCTTCTACTAGTTGTAATGGTCGTGATGCTCGGCGGTATTGCTAGAGAGCACGGTTCTACTAGCGGCGAGCAGCAAGAGCAGCCTCTGGTATAGTATATTTCTTAGGGCGAGGCATGTTAGGAAAGAAATAGAATAGAAATTCTGTCTTGGTTAAATAATGTAAATAGATAAGTGTATAATATTTTATTTAACTGCCTTAGGGAGGAAAGAAGGGAAAAGTATAGGAGTCATACGGAGGAGTGCCTTTCTATATTATATACCTATATAGCCTAGGAGGGGTCTAGTTAGGTCGGGCTAACCATATAGCCTAGGAGGGGTCCGGTTAGGCATCTGGTCGGGCCCTGACCGCACAGCCCGGGAGGGGTCCGGTTGGGCATCTGGTCGGGCCCTGACCGTACAGCCCGGGAGGGGTCCGGTTGGGCATCTGGTCGGGCCCTGACCGTATAGCCCGGGAGGGGTCCGGTTAGGCATCTGGTCGGGCCCTAACCACACAGCCCGGGAGGGGTCTGGTTAGGCATCTGGTCGGGCCCTGACCATACAGCCTAGGGTTATTGCTAATACAAATCGGTCTGATTGGGTGCATTAGGTGTAAGTGGGGGGGCTGCCGAAAAGGGTTATTGCTAACATAAATCGGTCTGATTGGGTACATTGGGTGCAAGTGGGGGGGCTGCCGAAAAGGGTTATTGCTGACACAAATCGGTCTGATTGGGTGTATTGGGTGCAAGTGGGGGGGCTGCCGAAAAGGGTTATTGCTGACACAAATCGGTCTGATTAGGTGCATTGGGTGTAAGTGGGGGGGCTGCCGAAAGGCCTTGTAAAAGTTGCTTTATAGAATATAGAGTTTAGAAAATTATAATTAATTAACGAAAATAGATATAAAGAAACGGAC
>NW_027192602.1:0-191607 GCF_042370625.1 Thermothelomyces heterothallicus | reverse complement strand
GGGGTTACTGCTACGTACTGGGGGTTCCTGCTACGGACTGGGGGTTAGTATACCTAGAACACCGGAAGTATTAAGCTTAGCAATGATGACCATGAAAGCAGCGCTTCTGGTGCTTTATAATAGGACCGGACGACAGGCTCGAGAAATAACCAGCCTGCCAACACGGGAGGCCAGATATGGAACTAGGTTCAAGGTCCTCCTTACCAGGCTCCTCCCCAGGATCCTCACAGGCATCCTCCTCGGGATCCCATTCGGAGTTCTCCCTAGAATCAGTTATCAGCTGATTGGCTGAGTTAAGCTGAGGTTTTAAATAGGCTATACTATTAAAGGGTCGTATTGACGTTATATCTTGAGGAACAGGTTTACAGTTTCAGGATCAAGTTTTAGGGTCAAGTCTGGATGGCCATTCGGCCGAAGAAAACGAACATCTATTCCCTCTCTACAATACCACGAAACCAATTATCTAGCTCATCAAAGTCTTTCCCTTCCTTAAGTAGCTAGTAATGAACGAGTTAAGGCGGGTTACCACCCTCCGTCAGTGGGTAGAACGGTTCTGAAGAATCTTCTGAGCCTAATACCTTCCCAACCGACCAGTGAGAAGAATCATCCTTCTCTAACTCCTCTAGTAACGGAAGGAGCTCCTATACCATCCACTGAGGCTCCCTTCTGTTACTATTATAGGGTCTAAGATTTTGGCTAAGCCTGCGTATCTGATCGGAAAGGTAGGTCTGCCGAACAACGCAGGTCTAGCTCATTAATGTTATAACGTTGACGACGGTACCCCCTAGCTCAGGGCGGATCTGGAAAAGGAAGGCCGGAGTCCATTTTTCGTCTTCGAGGGCCCGGTAAAATGTACTTGAGAACCATGTTACCCTCCTGACCAAGCCCTTGCTTCGATGGCTCTTGGTAAACGCAAATAGAGAAGAGTCGCAGGGGTATGGAAGGATCCACCGTGTCAGAAGAACGAGGCCGACCAGGCCGTCAAACCAGGTCTGTGCAGCCTGGTCGCCGAGAAAGTGGGAAATCATCGTAAAGATGCGCTGTGTTGCGACGTGGAAGTTAGAGGCAGACCAACCTCTACGTTGCTTCCTGTCACGCCATTTAAAGAGGTAGTTGATAACTTCCCGAGGGTCGGTGTAATGCATTTTGTTACCGGTGGCAAGGTGAGGGCCGTAGCGGTCTTCTCCCGGGCCCCCAAGGCTACGGTCGTAAAAGAGGGGGTACATCTCGTCCCAAGTAAAAATAGGGGGGTTGTCGGTAGAGTGGGTAGTGGTTGTAGCAGGTGTAAGCTCCTCGTACTTCTTGTTTTGTGCGAGGACTTCCTGCCAGACGTCGAGGTCGAACTGTCGGAGAACGAGGCAATGGAGGTAGTCGAGCCATACTTCTCGGGCGCGTGGGTGGCGATTTTGCAGTTCGTAATCTTGGAACCAAGTCTGGGCCTGGAGAAGCTGAGCCTGTACGTGGCGGATACTACGGATAGCACGGCGCCGTCTGTAGTACTCTGCGTGGAGGAAGAGGTTGCTAACTAGAAGCTGGCGGGTAATGGGCCCTTGGAAGCGCTAGAACTCCTACTAGAACAGCCCTGGTGCCCACCAGCCAAAGCCATGCCACCTCATCGAATGAGACATAGCAAGGCCCCTCCGCTGGCGCTCGCGTACTTGGGGGTTGTTATCGCCTATCGTACCGTGTTAGGGATCGAGGTTGCCATCTTCTACGTCTTGAGCAATGACTTCGGGGGGGGTCCATTCCCTTTATGTCCACTGGTTGCCAAAAAGCAGGGGCTCCTTATAAATAGCATTACTACTATAACAATACCGTAAGCCACGGAGAGCGATGACCATCGGGACCGATTCTGCAAGGGAGAACATTGGTCCGCAACGGCCAAGGATATATTCGAAGAGGAGACAATGGCGGTTGATCTGGCCACGAAGAAAGTATAATACGTCGGCAGTAGGGATAGTAAACCAGGGTTGTGGCCGAGGGTCGTTTCTAGAAAAAGGGTCGACGGAGTCCCATCCGGCCTAGATAAGGCGGAAAAGCGAGAGGGAGATACGGTACTCTTCACGGACACCGAAAGACCGGTTGGTACACTCCTAAAGGTTAAGGGCAGCACGTCTCTTTGCCATTAGGTAACCCTTCTTAAGGGCAGCCTGGTCGGCAATGGTTGCACGCCCAGCTTGGCGAAGCGAGCGAAGGTAAAGAGGGTCGATTGCAAGGTTTTCGTATACCGGGGGCTAGAGGGCGTATACTTTCTGGGCATCGAATGGCGCTTTGATGAGGTTGTAATACTAAGAGTAGACGAGGCTACTAGCGAAATCTGCACTAGTAGGGGCTGAAGTAATTGTGATGCTCCCGACTTCGTCTATCATCGCCTATGTGTAATACGCTACTTGGGGTTTACGGAAGCTAGCTAGTTCGATCTTGCGGCGCTTTGGGTGGTTAAAGAGGGTACGACCACGTAAGATATTGTATTCTACCTAATCATCACGGTCTGGTAGGTCTTCCGATGCCGGGGCCGGGCCTTGCTCTGGGGCCGGGCCTTGCTGTGGGGCCGGGCTAATCGAGGGAGCGTTCTGAGGGGCTGCTAGGGCCGGGCCTTGCTATGGGGCCGGGGTAATCGAGGGAGTGTTCTGAGGGGCTGCTAGGGCCGGGCCTTGCTATAGGGCCGGGCTAATCGAGGGAGCGTTCTGAGGGGCTGCCGGGGCCGGGCCTTGCTGTGGGGCCGGGCTAATCGAGGGAGCGTTCTGGGGGGCTGCTGGGGCTTGCTGTGGGGCCGGGCTAATCGAGGGAGCGTTCTGAGGGGCTGCCGGGGCCGGCCTTTGCTATGGGGCCGGGCTTGGCGAGGGAGCGTTCTAAGGGGCTGCCGGGCCCGGCCTTTGCTGTGGGGCCGGGCTTGGCGAGGGAGCGTTCTGAGGGGCTGCCGGGCCCGGCCTTTGCTATAGGGCCGGGCTTGGCGAGGGGTTGTTTTGTAGGGCTATATCCGGCCGACGGCCAGACGGCGTAATGCTCCGAGTCCTATGATTGTCGTAGTTGCGATTGGTTCTATTACTCGGGGGTACGTGCTTTGCTAGCCACTGCTCCCGGTCATCGACGGCTGCTTGAAGGCAGCAGTTCCGGTAGAGAAAAGTCTATATAGGTTAGGTGCCACTGTCGTAGGGGAGTCTGGTTAGCTTTGTAGTTACCTGCTTGCCAAGGTCGACAAAAACACGGGTAGGGTCAAGGAAATTGTCGTCGAAACATCTTTCCCAGTGCTCGAGAAACTTCTGGCTAACTGATAGGAAGGACGAGTCGTAGGGGGTTCCACCATCGGGGGTTCTAGAGCCCATAAATTGGAGCTTTGTGTTCTTGTAGGCAAAGTAGAAAACAAAGTCGCCAAAGAGTTCTTCGCATTCAGGGTTGTCCTATATCTTACGAGAGATTATGTCGGTCAATCGTTGGGTCGTATGAGCGCTGAGGTAGTGGCCGACAATCTGGCGCCGTGGGTTTATGTTATCGCTACTTGAAAACCGTGCTGCTTGTTCGGTAGGTGCAGAGGTCAAGTAGGCTACTGCCTGTCGTAACTATAGGAGGTATTGTATGATGTTAGAGTCTAGGATAGGTTGCCCATTGTCCCCAAGTATACTTGTCGCCTCAACAATTGCTGGTATAAGTACTACATCGGTCCAGAGGGAGAACTGCTCGGCTGATAGAATGGTGAGGTCAAGAGGCTTGGCCTGCCTGGTAACATCCTTGAAGAGCCGAGGAAAGAAGATATAAGCCGTCATTGCCTCCCAACCACCGACTTGTCCAAAGGCGTAATGTGGGATCGTATAGAGTAGGACAGATCGCCACTGTCGATCTGCGGAAGTAGTATCTGGGGGAACTAAGAGGCCGAGGTGGACATTGGTAGTGACGTTGAAGTTGGTGTACATGTCGGGGAACCATCGGATTCCCTGGCGGCAGGCTGTAAGGGTCTTTCCAAATGCACAGACACTGTCTATATCGAATGATATAAGGCAGGGCTGGCTAGGCTGGGTCGTTTGGCTGTGATGAGTCGACATGCAGAGGCGGGGTGGGGTCGAGTTTGGGATTGAAGAATTGTAGCCCTCAAAGGCAATACGGCAGTCGAGGTTAGGTAGGTAATCCTGGAGACCAAGGCGGTTCGAATCCAGAACATTAGGGAGGGTTAGAGGCTCAGGGTCGACCTGGGGAGAGAATTCAGAAGTCCTGTTTGGCCGGCTCCATAGGACGTTTGCGATATCCCGAATTGATCCACAATAAGGCGAAACGCCGTCCTTGTTATGTAAAGCCAGGTGCTCTGGAGTAAGCCCGTCGGTTGCTAGGTGATGCTGCCGAGAACATGATGGGAACTGCTTCAGGCGTTGGATAAGAAATAGATGGAGTGGCTCAGGGTCGTTAACGGTTGCCTCGGAAGCTGGGTTACTAGGGTCTGGTGCTTGGTTACGAGGAGAAGGGGTTGGTATATGTTGTCTGGGGGTTCTAGGGTCGAGTCTTGGTGCTGGGTTTGGTGTATGGGTTTCTAGAGGGCTACTACTAGCTGGTAGGGGTGATTGAAGTATACTAAGTGACCCCGAGGCGCTCCCGATGTCAACAGGCGGGTCGGATTAGGTAGCGTTTATAGGCTCTTGCGACGCCTGAGTTCTGGGGGGTGGTGGTGATGAAAACATGGTCCGGATGTCCTAAGTACCCTTTGCTACTTTCTGGAGTACTATTAACGGGCGTTTGCTTGGTCCTGGTGTTGGTAGAGTTTCGGATGCTGGTGGTTGTAGAGAGGTGTTTGTAATCTGAAGTTGTTGCTCGACAAGGTATACAAGTTCATCGTCTCTGGTCTGGCGTTCGTCGAGTTGGGTTACAAGAGAGGTAGGGTCTGGTTCGTTGGGGAAGAGATCGTCAAGATAGAGGTCGCTAAGATCTCTACCTCCAAGGAGGTCCTCGAGTTGGGGTCTGGGTTGTAGTTGGGAAGGTTGAGGTTGTTGGGCCTGGGCCCTAAACTGTGCGAGGAATTGTGGGTGGATTGGTGCCTAATATATTTAAGTTAGTTAGGGTCAAGTTGATATTGTTAGATAGATTAGTTAACTTATAGAGGATGTTATCAGGGCCTGAATTTCTTCGCCTTCATCTTCTTATTGTCCTGAGGTTATATCACGGAAGCCAAAGGGCGTAAATAGTAGTTCAGGAGGGGTTGGTGTAAGGTCAGGCCTCTGTGGTATCGGAAGCTGGATCTCGTTGATGGCGAGCCCGATAGCTGGGTTGGTCTGGTTGACCTGTGTTTGGGGTGGGACAGGTTGGTAGTAGACGATCTAAAGCCTATCCGTAGGGGCTGGGGGAGGTCTTTGATGACGACGCTGCTTAGCAGCCCGGAACTGCGTATGACGGGCCGCTTGACGTTCCTCTATAGTTGCATATTTAGGGCGGCGACCCATCTTGATGCTGATTTATTGCAATGTTTGGTTGTTTCGAGATACTTCTGTTGGAACTACGGTATAGAAGATGCCGGAGATAGTAGAGTTTAAAGAGCAATTTAAAATGGCTAAGCAGAATTGCTTGATTTATTAAGTTGTTCGATAGAAGAACTGGCCTAGTTAGGTATCGTCAGGTATCAACGTGTGAAGCAAATGTGGTTTCTGTTGTTTAGAGCAGGTGTTATGATTAGGTATAGGGTGGGTAGGGTAAGTACTAGCCAAATGCAGTTTCTGTTGACTCAAATCGATCTGATTGGGTATAGGGTAGGTAGGGTAGGTACTAGCCAAATACGGTTTCTGTTGACTTAAATCGATCTGATTAGGTGTAGGGTAGGTGGGGCTAGTCTTGCTAAAAAGGGTTATTGTTGACTCAAATCGATCTAATTGGGTGTAGCGCAGGTTAGTGGGGTAGGATCACTAGAGATCCACTTTTTTAAAAAAAATCTAAATATATTTTAAAAATATATAACTAATTAACTAAAATAGATATAAAGAAGCGGAGATCGGTTCTAGATAGGCTAATATCTAGTCTATTAGAGTATAAATTATTATATAGCCTTCCTTATAATACTAGGCTAACCCTAAGCTTATATATAGTAAGGGAGACTACCTATCAAGAGCAGCTCCTAAAGACTTACTAGGAAGAGTACTTTAAGCGGCTTAACTAGGCGCCTCTAAAGCCTAAAGGTATAGTCCTCGGTACTATACTATATATACTTACGATATCAAATAGAAGTGCTAGCCAAGGGGTATTAGTGCTAGCCGAAGGGTATAAGTGCTAGCTAAGGGGTATAAGTGCTAGCTAAGTATATAGAGAAGGTTATTACAAAGGGTATAGTCCTCGGTACTATACTATATATACTTATAATGTCAAATAGAAGTGCCGGCCGAGGGGTATTAGTACTAGCTAAGGGGTACAAGTACCGGCCAAGTATATAGAGAAGGTTATTACGAAGGGTATAGTCCTTGGTACTATATTATATATACTTATAATGTCAAATAGAAGTACCGGCCGAGGGGTATTAGTACTAGCCAAGGGGGTACAAGTGCTAGCTAAGAGGTATAAGTGCCAGCCGATAATTACTTATGCCGGCCGGTACATTTAATACGGATCCTAGGGGCAGCCTAGGTACTAGGGGTTAGCCAGCTTACAAGGGGTTACCTATACTAGCCGGTATATTCTATATAGATACTATAGGGCAGCCTAGGTACCAGGCGGTTAGCCGGCTCACAAGGGGTTACCTATACCGGCCGGCACATTTAATACGGATCCTAGGGGGTTACCTAGGTACTAGGCGGTTAACCGGCTCGCGAGGGGTTACCTATGCCAGCCGGCACATTTAATACAGATCCCGGGGGGTTGCCTAGGTGCCGGGCGGTTAGCCGGCTCGCGAGGGGTTACCTATGCCGGCCGGTATATTTTGAGCAGGTAGGGCGCGGGGTGGGTCCGGTGGGGCGCGGTAGGGGGGGTGTGGGGCGCGCGCTAGGAACGGGTAGGGCGTGGCGTAGGGCCTATAGGGCGCGGGGTGGGTCTTTTATGGGGCGCGGCCCTCGGAACGGAAAAACGACCGCCCGCTCCTATTTAGCTTGTACGGAAAAAGCGGTATATATACGCCTGCTATAGTATACGGCGATAGAAAAGATACCTAGGGATTCTATTTACTATATCTACCCTTTTCCTAGGCTCTAGTACCCTATAGGTAGCTATTTCTAACTTAGCCGTTATACTCCTTTGATCGAGACTCCTAGTTATAGCTTTAGAATCGCTCCCCCTATAAAGGATATCTATATTTCTATTTCTCCCTTTGCTTATAATAGTTAGTCTAGTACTACTAACCTTAGCTATCCTTTTAGGGGTCTATATATAACTAATTAGCTTATTCCTTATTAGTATTATTACTATTACTATTACTAGGTTATTATTAACTAAAGTCTAATTAGGAGCTAATGGTTTGTTTTATCTCTTTAGACTTATATATAGTAGAAGAGATCTATAGTAAATTTATAGATAGATTTGGGTTAGGCTAGGTCGTCCTTGGTATAACTATTCTAAACTAGCTATTAATCTATTTAGTTAAATTAAATATTAAATCGTTCCTTAATCCTTTAGAGCTATATCTCTATACTTAGGTATAGGGTCTCCTTCTTAGTTAGTAATAGTTATTACTTATATTACTATAAGGCTAACCTATAGAATAATACCTATAGGTTATTTTATAGGAAAAGCTCCTTAGAAACGTTTCCTCTAACCATATTATAGATACACTTAATCTAGAGGTTAGTATTAGTATAATAATAGATCTTCTTATAATAAAAGATTAGCTAGCCGTTAGTAATCTTTTAGTCGGTATCTAGCTAGAGTAGGCTAATATCGGTAATCTTCTAGGCTTAGTCTGTTGCTAGTCTAAGCGCTATATATACTAGCTATAGCTAAAGGGAACTAATATCTGCTTAGTCGGTTATAGCATTCTAAAGAAGTCTAACTATTACCCTCTAGAATAGTCTTATAATTGTTTCTACTATTAGGTCTAGTAGTAAGAGGGGTATATACCCTATTATAAGGGTATCCCTTGCTAGTATCGGTATTAGCCTTAGCGATCTTTCTATTCGTTAGATTATTAGCTAGAGGTTTTATAATAACCCCTACTAGGGTTCTTCCCCTTCTAGAAATTCCCTTAGTATATTGGTTATAGTTATAAACTAAGTAGCCCTAATAGGTCTACTTAGTATCTAGTTACCTTATCTACTTAGACCTACTAGGTTTAGCTTGGTCCTTAGGGTCTCTAACAGATCTAATAGGCTTATAGGTAAAGTTATCCTTTATAAGGTAGTTTTTAGCGGTATAGTAAATTGTTAAACTAGGTCTTTAGGACTTAGCATTTTTAGGGTCTCTAAGGGTCCCCTGTATTAGCCTTCTTCCTAAACTCGTACTTCTAGTATAGTTCTTGCTATTAGTAGTAATAGTAGAATAAGAGCTTCGTTCGAGAGCTAGGGAAGGAGTCTTATAAAGTGCCTAACAAGTCCTTTTAGAGTGTAGTCGTTAAGAGTCTAGGATTCTAGGTAATCCTTGTCTATCGGGTAGTTATAGAAGTCCTAAGTATAAGTAGAGTAGTTATCGGCCTCCTTAAGAGATACTATTAGCTTAAGGAGTCGGAGGTCTGTTAGAGAGAGCTTTTAAACCTAACGCTAGTAGGCGTTTCTAACGACGAAGCGGTAGGTCTGACGCGCTTGCCGTAGTTTAGACTCGTTTATCGGTTCTTAATAGTATTATTATTACCGTCGTTTTTGACCGTTTAGGCGTCTATTTAGAGTAGAAGGATATAGTCGCTTGACTTAGGTAAATAGTCTCTTATAGCGTTCGAATGCGAGTAGTAACAAAGATTGTAGACTCGAACCGGTAGTAGGTACTACTTGCTATAGCTTAATAGCTATAAATAACTATAGCTTAGATAGGCTATAAGATATAATACTATAACGGTATTTATACTATAGGTAGTACTCCTAGACTAACTAGTATAGTCTATAGAAGTGGTAATAAGATACGTTAATTCTTCTAAGTACTAGAGGCACTTAGAGATACTATCTAAATATATATCTATAACCCCTAGCTTATTATCCCTATTAGTAGGTCTATTAGATCTGACCTACTAATAGCTATATATTATAATAGGGGGGCTGCCGAAAGGACTTATAAAAGTTACTTTATAGAATATAGAGTTTAGAAAATTATAATTAATTAACGAAAACAGATATAAAGAAACGGACTTTAGATTTAGATTAGGGGAATATTAGACTATATTTATAAAATAAAAAAGATATAATTTACGACCAAAGTAGCCTAACCCTAAGCCTAATTATAGTATAAGAGTCCGGTTAGGCATCTAGTCGGGCCCTAACCATATAGCCTAGGGTTATTACTAATACAAATCGGTCTGATTAGGTACATTAGGTATAAGTGGGGGGGCTGCCGAAAAGGGTTATTGCTAACACAAATCGGTCTGATTAGGTACATTAGGTGCAAGTAGGGGGGCTGCCGAAAAGGGTTATTACTGATACAAATCGGTCTGATTAGGTATATTAGGTGTAAGTAGGGGGGCTGCCGAAAAGGGTTATTACTGACACAAATCGGTCTGATTGGGTGCATTGGGTGCAAGTGGGGGGCCTGCCGAAAAGGGTTATTGCTAATACAAATCGGTCTAATTAGGTGCATTAGGTACAAGTAGGGGGGCTGCCGAAAAGGGTTATTACTAACACAAATCGGTCTGATTAGGTGCATTAGGTGTAAGTGGGGGGGCTGCCGAAAAGGGTTATTGCTAATATAAATCGGTCTGATTAGGTGTATTGGGTGTAAGTAAGGGGGCTGCCGAAAGGCCTTGTAAAAGTTGCTTTATAGAATATAGAGTTTAGAAAATTATAATTAATTAACGAAAATAGATATAAAGAAACGGACTTCGAATTTAGATTAAGATAACATTAGACTATATTTATAAAATAAAAAAGATATAATTTATAAAGAAAGTAGCCTAACCCTAAGCCTAATTATAGTATAAGATATCCGGTTATTCTAACCTAGTTTCGCTATTTCTAGGGCTATCTAAAGTAGTTACCTAGTTAGCCCTTATATAACTAGGTTATTCTTTATTATAACTCTAAGGTATAACCCCTAAATTGCTTTTTATCTAGTAGTAATAAAGAGGTATAATCTATTATATAATAGGTCATTCTAACCTAGGTATACCTTCTTCGTATAGGAATCTATAACTTCTAGAGCTCTAAAGTAGGTAGGTATTAAAGGATAAGTAGCCCTCTTCTCTCCTTAAGTCCTTCTAGCTCTCTAATCCTTTAACCTACTCCTTATCCGTATTAATCTTCCTCTACCTAGATAGCTAATGCCCTTCTTTTATATTACTTCCCCTTTAAACTTGCTATAAGCTCCTATAAGCAAGTTCGAACACTATAGTAACTAAGAGAGTTAAACGCTAGAGATATAAAACCTCCGTCTAGGAAGATATAGAAGTTAACGAAGATACTAAGCTAGTTCTTCCTATAATAATTAACCGACTAGTAGATTTGATGACTACCTAGGATAACTATTTTCTTACGCCTCCTAAATTCGTATAGGTAGTAAGAGTAGCTTACCTAGAAGATCCTCCTATACCCTTAGACAGTCTAGAAGTAGCCTTAATATAGTACTAGTATAAACTTTTCCTTTTGTATTATAGATTCTTTACCATTAAGTACCCGAAGATATAGCTAGTTCCTTATATTTATTAGGAACTAAACCCTAACCTAGATACTCTAGAGAGGCTATTTAGAATCCTAAAGCTTGCTCCTTCCTATATAGAATTCTTTTACTATTATAAGGGAGCCTTAGCGAAGCAAATCTACCCGGTATTTATAGAAATTAATAATAATGGTCTGTTTGGCCGGTAGATTTATACTATAGTCGCTTACTAGGCTCGAGTCCTTAGCCTATTCATTTAGGTGTTCGGAGATATATAAGAATAGGTCTCTCCCTCTGGTTATATAAAGAGCTAACTAGGGAATAGGAATCTAGCGCCGTACTAGGCCTACGAGTAATCGTACCGAAGATCGACTACCAAGGTCATTCCTCCTAGTAGTAAGAAACCTATAATAATCTATGCTATATAGCCGTTCTATAGCTACGTTTCTATAGGTCCCCTTCTAGATAGATAATATAGAAACTACTACTAGACTGATAAGAAGTGTTCTTAGGAAGATATAGTTAATGATAGCTCCTAAGATCCTAATCCCTAGCTCCCTAGGTAGGCTAAATTCAACTTAAATGGTTAGCCAAAGAACGTCTAGCTTGCTATATAGAAGAAGGGCGCGTAGATTTCAACGGATTTAGAAGAGGCTATCAAGAATCAATAGGCTATATATAATTAAGGTAGGTATAGGATAAAGGTAGATATTTAAGGGGTAAAATAGGATAGTAGATATTTATATAATAGGGGGGGAATTTTAGGGGCTTAGGTAGTAATAAGTAACTAGAAGTAAAGTTTAAGGGCCTATTTTTCGCGTTTTCTATTAACTAAAACATCAGAATCCGGGTAGTCTCCCTCTAGTTAGTTTGACTATAAGCTCCTATTATTACTATCGCTACTTATAGGCTTTCGATCTAGTAATTCGTTTGGTCGGCTATAGCTAACTAGCTCGTCTAGGTACCTCCTCTTCTACTACTATTTCTTCGAGTGCTTCTGGCGGCGAAGATCTTGTCTCGTAAGTCTAAGGCCCTTAGTTAGCTAGGAAACCGTCAGATCTGTCGGCTTCGAGCTAAACTCTATCCCGCTTAAAGAACTTCTTAATATGGTTCGTGGTATATAGTATCCCTATAGTTATACCGTCAAGAGTCTCTAGGAGGTAGGTATTTCGGCTCCTGACCTCCTAAACGCGGTAAGGACTATGTTAGTAATACTAAAGTTTTCGAAACGAGCTTATATCAATCTGCTAGATATTATTATATACTAGGACAAGATCTCTAGCCTTGATTTAGGCGTTTTCGGCTCTAAATTTCCGATTATAAGCTTCGTTCTAGCGCTTAGCCATTTGGCGTCTTGCCTTAGTAACTTTTTTAGTAGTAATTTCCAGGTCGAATTCTATATCTAATAGTACCTTAGTATAGAGCTCTAGTAGCTATAAGTAGGCTTCTTATTAATCTTCCCTATCTAGTCGGATAGCTATAGAGTCCTAGTAAAGAATTCGCTAGGTTAGGACATTGTTTTCGATTAGGCTAATAGGGTTATAATTATAGATAAGGTTAAAGGGTAAGCGGCTATAGCTATTTCAAATGGTGGTTCGGTTAGTGTATAGGATATAAGGAAGAAGCTGCTACTAGTTCTTTCTAGTTCTTATAGTTATCTTTGCTAAGGTAGCTATAATAGGTATATACCCTACTTTACTAATACTATTAGCTCTGGAATTGTAGGGAGAGATAACTATACATTTTACTCCTAACTCTTCTAGAATAGCCTTTACTTCCCCTTTGAATTTAGATCCCCTATTAATAATTATAACTACTAGGAGTCCTTAGCAGAGGAGAATATTTCGGTTAATAAAGTTCTTAACCGCTTTAGCTGACTTGTTAGGTAGGATCTCTACTTCTATAAATCCTAAGAGATCGTCACGCGCCTCGAGAAGGAAACAGGGCTTCCCCCTCTAGTTAGAGGGTATAAATTAGATATCTAGGTACCATTTTGTAAAAGGAATTAGAGAAGGTTACGAATATAAATGTACCTCCTCAAATCTTTAGGCATCCTATGCCTAACATTCTAGGAAGGTATAAATCTACTCTACTATATTAATGTATATTCCCTTCTAGTAATAGTGATTAGTGACCCTTTAGTAAGTTACTTCTCTACCCTTATAGCCTATCTTATTATAGCAGAACTAGAAGATTCTTCTCCTTTCTTCTGGGGTATCTACTATATAACGAAGGTTCTAGCTATTATTCGTAGGGCGTAGGAATAGATGTCCCTTATCTATAAAGTATTTAAGCGCTTCTTTCTTAAACAAACATTGCTACTAGTGTGGTTAGATAGCTACAGGTTCTTCTAGAGTGGCCAAGTACTATACGATCGCTCTAGAGTAGTCAGAGTACCTATCTTTAAGGTTCGGGTCTATAGGCTTAGAAGGATTACTAATACGATTAGTATAGATTTATACGTCAACCTAATCATTAATGTCTTCCTTGTTCGCTTTCTCCCTCTAGTTAGAGGGACTAGGAGGCTTCTATAAAAGGCTATTAGCTACTACGTTCTTAGAACCCGGGATATATTTAACCTCAAAGTCAAATAGCCAAATCTATATAATCTACCGTATTATTAAGGCTCCTAGGATATTACTAGCTATACTATTTAGCTAATGAACTAGGACAAGAGTATCCGTTTCTATAATAAAGTAAATACCGAAAAGATAGCGCCTAAAGCGTTTTAATAGGAAAAGTAGTCCCTAAAGCTCCTATTTAGTTAGATTATACTGTTTCTTAGCTTCGGACCAAATCCCACTTTCAAAACGGCATAGGTACCTCTTCTTATCAAGGCTAACTTGTTTAATAACCCCTCCCTAGCCAAATAGATTAGCGTTAGTCATTAGGTATATCTAACTATATCTAGGGTTATCGAAAACAAGTAGTATAAAGACCAGGGCGGCGGTTATCCACTTCTAAAGTTCTTTTATAGCTTCCTATTAAGTAGGCCCCTATTCCTAATAGGCATTCTTCTTTATTAGGTCGTAAAGGGGCTATATAATAGTAGTAAAGTGCTCTATCTAGATCCGGTAGTAGCTAACGATCCCTAGGAAGGTATAGATATCCTTTAAATCCGAATAGGAAGTCTACTCTAGGATTTTCGCAATTTTGGCATTATTAGGAAGGCGCCCTTTAGGTATATAGAGGTAGCTAAGTAAAACCGCTTGCGATTAGTACTACTAGGACTTTCTAGCTATAATAATAGCTCTAGTAAGTTTAGCGTTTAGGAGAACCGTGTCTACGTTCTAAAGGTATTTAACTATAAACTTCTATAACCTAGGGGCCACTTCTTCTCCTCTATAATCTGACTATAGGCCTTTTATATAGATATTATCAAGGTAAATATAGTAGATATCTGGAATTAGGTTCTAGAAGATCCTGGTCATCGCTCTTTAAAATTAGGCCACTAAGTTCGTTCTACCTATAGGGAGAGTATACATCCTAAAGAGGCTAATAGGCGTCTAGAAGGTAGTAAGGTCCCTACTTCGCTTATCTAGGCTAACTTGGTTATATCTAGAGAAGAGGTCTAAGAGGGAGATAATCTTATAACCCCTAAAGTCTTTACTAAATTCCTCTATAGCCGGTAGTATAAATGCGTCCTATATAGTTATAGCATTAGCCTTCTAGGTATCATTAATTAACCTAAGACCTCTATCCTTCTTAAGCACCAGAAACTAGTTATTTCGGTAGCTCCTATAGTTAGGCTCGATAATCCTACATTAAATTCTCTACTTTAGGAGTTCGATAACCTTTGGCATTAATGGCTTCGGGATAGGAATACTCTTTAACTATTATACTATATAGGGAATGGTCTAGATAACCTAAGGAGGAACAATGTCAGGGTAAATCCGTCTATATTTAGTAAAATCCTACACTAGAGCGGCTTCCCGGTTCCATAGAATATATATAAAGAGTTTCTTCTCCTAGTTAGACAGAAAACCATCCATAGCTATAAGAATCTTCTTAAGACGCTTATCCGTTAGCCTAGTTCTAGGCCTTAGGTCCGAAAACCGTAGTATAATAAGACTATCCTACTCTAACTCGAACTTTATCTTCTTAGTAGCTTCTTCTAGGCGTCGTTCCCTCTAATTAGGGTTACCGTCAGGTACTAAGCTATTGCTAATAGCTATATCTATAGGATAAACTTTCCTAGCTATAGATTTTCGTATAATGAATGTCTATACTTCTTGTAGGCCTTTCCTAACGTCTGATATAAGTTCCCTAAGCCCTCTCTATCTATCTAAATAGCTAGCGTCCTCCGTTTTAGTCTCCATTTTCTGGTATACTTATATCGAGGTATCCTATCTAGCAAGATAAAACGTTAAAATTTTAATAAGTATATCGATAAGAGGTAGGCAAGAAATCCTTAGTACTATATTAAAAATAGCTTCTCTAGCCTAATTATTAAGAAATCTAAGTAGAATTTTACCATCCTAAATGTCGGTAAAGGCTAGGGCAGTAGTAATAGTCGTTACCAGGCCCTAAAACTCCTCCCTTAGGAGTTAATATTTTCTTTTAAATATTATATAGGCTATAGCGTCCGAGATAACCGATACCCTAATTAATTTATCCCTAACGACAATATTTACTATAACTAAACGGCTAGTATTATAGCTAAACGTCAGACTCGTATTATAGATAAACGGTATACCTAGTAAGATTTAATAGCTGCTAGTATCCCTATCTAGGATAAAGAAATACTCCTAGATTAAGATCGCTCCTAGAATAATTATACTAATAGTTTCCCTAGTGAACGGCCTACTGTCGTAGAGGCCCCTCGAAATCATTGCCGTCGACTAGATAGGAAGACGGTATTTCTAGGCTAGGCTAAGGGTAATTATATTACATTCGGGTCTAGTATCGATAAGGGTAAGTACCTTCTTACCCCTAGGGTCCTTAAAGTTATAGTATAGTGTTAGCAGGGTATATATCTATATAAGTATACCTATCTAGATCTTCTAGCTAGCCGAAAGCGTATAAATCGGCGCCTTAAAGCTAGTTTCGATCTCCTCCAAGTCTAGCTAGTCTTGCTATCTAGTAAGGTATTCGCTATAGAATCTATTAGTAGCTACCACCTACTAGCTATCACTAGTAACCCCTAGAAATGCCGGAACCGTAATTATAGACTCTTCCCCCTTATCGCTACTCTATCTATCTAGACAGCTAAGATTGGTCCTAACCTCCTAAGGACACTTGTTCCTTGCTAGCTTCGCTACCATTAGATTATCTAGGTAAGGGACGCTAGCTAGGAAGGTCCGGCCGAAGAGACGTATAGGCGTAGATAATATACTACTAAGTTCCTTGATTAGCTATAGTAGCTATATCTTCCCTAAGGATTTTAACTTTCTAGCTCTTAGGGAGACTCGGGTCTCTCTTCTCTAATATCTACTTAAAACTAAGCCAGTAGATAAGCCTATTATAGATATCCTCTATAAGGATAGGATAACCGTAGGCAAAGTATATCTAGTTACTATAGTAGTAGTACCCTTAAGGACTTGTAGAGGTTAGACCTAGCTAGTATCCGCTCTTCTTTGTTCACTAAGACTCTTATATAGTAGATAGGAAGGTCCGGATTTCCTTAACCTTATTGTCGCTTAGGTTGCCTATCTGGTCATAGGTATACCTAGCTCTATTAGAGCCCCTTTGGCTAACTTTCCCTCTATTGATCCAAAGCTTATATAGCACGTCTATAAGCCTATCAATAATCTTATTAAATACGTTATCCCTCTAGATAGATGGTACCGAAGAACTCTCCTAAGTCTAGGGAGCCGTTAAGCCCTTCTTGATAGGTAAGCTTACCTATAGCTTTACCTCTCTACCCTTCGGATCTAGTTTATAATAGACTAACCTAGCGTTAATACCCTTATATAGGCACTCCTATATAAAGTCATAGAACTCCTCCCATTCTATATTATTAACCTGCGTATCTCCTTTCTTATAGACCTAAAGACTAGTCTAGAGAGCAGGCGGAAATCGGTCCTATACCTTCTAGACTATAGATAACTAGTAGACTACCTTCTTCTTCTTAGGCATTCTAGTAAGTAAGACGTCGATATGCTCTAGGTAGTTATAGATAGACTTGGCCAAATCTATATACTAGGAATCTAAGAGACGCTCTAACTCCTAAGTAGAAGTCTCCTATCGGGAATCATTCTACTTCTAGCGTTCCTTGATAGTAGCTTCGAACGTAGCCTAGTCCTTCTTCTTTACCTCTAGCCATTAGTCTAAAATCTCGTAAAGGTTATCTATATACTACTACTTAAAGTAGGAGATCTTATCTATATTATCTCCTCTAAAGATCTTATATACCTTTATAAAGTGCTCTAGGTATTTGGTAGTATTATAACTAGAGAAGAGTCTAGCTAATCCCTTATCTATAGGTAAAGGGAATATAATCTAAATAACTTTAGTAAGTCTATCTGCTATAATGTCTACTCGATTATAATACTAGACTTCTATATCGAAAGTAAGGTTTCTAAACTCTACTAATTATAGCGATTCTAATAGCGTTCTCCCTAAGGAGTTTTTAATATATCTAGATATAAAAGGTATAAGAAGTGGTATTTTAGGTTATAATATCTACTAAACTAATAAGAAGAGAGGTTATAATAGTTACTATCCTTAATCATACCTTCCTATTTAGGTTACTTCCTTAAAGGTAATTTCGCTCCCTAAATAGCTAATCTAGGAAGTCCTCCTTCCTTCCTTTAAGTCTTCTTACCATAGTTATAACCAAAGCTAGAGTTAATCTACCGTCTTTAGCCCTTCCGAATATACCTAGTAAAGCTATTCCTAACCCTTCTAGTAAGGAACACTCAATAATGCCCTAGCCCCTATAGCTAGAGATCCTAAGATAATAAGAGAGATCTATACTAGCCTACTAAAGAGTAGTAATATATAGGTAGAAATAGTCCTACTAACAAGGGCTAATACCGAGGTAACCAGGGTTAGGATAGCCGCTAGACTCTCTTCTAGTGTCCTCGTAACTCTGGAATCTTATTTCTTAACTCTAAGTAGCTCTAAGTATACCAATCGGTTTTCCGAAATCTCTATCCCTCTAGACAGATAGCAAAGTCGCCTAGTCTTAACATTTTATCGCTTCTCCTGCTACCACTAGCGGTATTACTATATTAGGGCAAGAGTGGCCTCCTAGCCTACCGCCAGATATACTAATCTCTTAACGCCTACATTCGCCTTTCTTAGTTTCCTAACAGATTTACCGTACGCGCCTCCGTATATGTATCCTCGCTCTTCTATCGTAAACGTTACTATCTGCTGTTCTCAAGGTCTAGTAGTCTAGTTTAGACCTAGAGCTAAGCTCCTCCCTAATTAAGCCCCTAAAAATATAAACTGGTGCTAGCCTCTCCTGGTAGTAGTCATATACCCCTAAGACCAAACCTCCGTCTAGTTAGATAGAGAGGAGTATTAGCTTAAAGTGTCTAGTATATCTAGGTACTTATAGATATAATAGATAAGTCTAGCCTCTTAGATAGCGGTTATAATAGATGTAGGGATGGTAATAACGATGCCCCTCTGGGTAGATGTAAAAGAGTCTACCTATATGGAAAAAGATAGCCAAACTTACAAGTGAAAGAAGAATCTTATTATCGTGTAAATAATGCTATAATAGTAGCCTGTTACTATTACTATTGATCTATTCTATAAAAAAACTGTCTATTGTCTTTGTTCTCCCCTGGTACCTCCTAGATAGGTACCCCCTATTTATATCTAGTGTATATATAACTTGTTTGGAACCGGAAAAACGAATCTGTAACCTATACCCCTCTAGTCACACCGAGAGGTTCTTACCCTAGTCTAATACGTCTGGTGGCCGGCTATAAGAAGCTTCTTCTTACTAAACTTATATATTATAGTATAGAGTATATCTATTAGGGTATAGCCTTCGAGTGACTAGAGGGTACTAGTGGTTAGCGTTAATAACAAGTTAGTAATAAAATCTATAGCTATTATATAGAATGGTATCGGCTAGGTACAAATTAGCTAGAGCTCCCCTGGTAGTAGGTTACGGTTGGTCAAGTTTGCCTAATATACCTTATAGTACTATACGAACTTTGAAACCTTCTAGGCCTTCCTATAGAAATAAATGGCTACAAGCTTATTTATTATCTTATTTTTACTAAAATAGTATATATCGTCGTGAACCATCTAAAGGATTTGGTTAATGTAGTTTTCTAGGAGGTAAAGTCTTCTAGTACTATTAAAATCTATATAAAAGAGTAGCCCGTTTATAAGTTCGAACGGTCTTATAGGTAGTTTTGGCCGTTTACGTTTTCTAGCTCCGGTACGGTCATTTCTAACCAAGTCTTTCTTATTTTCGCGGAGGGCTTAGTAGATAGGTCCGTACTTCCAGTCTTTAGGATAGCTAGCGATAATTCTAGCCCTAAATTCGTCACTAAGTACCGGTTCCGTGATAATTATATCTACTATAAAGGTATTAGTACCCTAGTAATCGCTCCTAATATCTCTAAGCTTATCTACTAGGCTATTCTAGACCTTTAGGTTATCTAGCTCCTAGGTAGGCAACCTTAATAGTATATCAGGTACTATATTTAGGGTCCTAGGGATATAAAAGATATTAAGGTTAAACCTAGATAGATAGTTAGTAGCATTAGCTAGTTTAAGGTTAGCCTTAGCTAGATCTATTATAATTAAGGATATATACTTTATAATCCCCTTCGTTAGGGTATAGTTAATAAGAATATTAACTAGATACCTATTTAATCATACTATCTTCTAGAGTTTCCTAATTACCTAAACGAGTATAGTAATTTCTACCTCCGTAGATCTATAGCGTTTCTCTATATTAGTAGTCGCTCTTAATATAAATAGGATAGGCTATACTTTACTTAAGGGGATATCCCTACTAGGGATTTTCTTACTATCCTAGGTGCCCTTAAGCTAAAAAGCGATGACATTATAGCTATTACGGTAGGTATCTAACTTAAGGAATAGTGGTTTTTCTAGGCGGTGGTAGTAGAGAAACTCCTAGTTGTATAAGTGTTCCTAAAGTAACCTAAAGGATTTAAGTTCTTCCTTGGTTGGTATGAATTTAATAGTAGAAGTGACCGCTTTCCGGGCCCTTTTAGCTTTCCCGGGCTTAAGCTTTCCTTCTTTCCATACTACGGCTATTAGAGCCGTCTTCCGTACCTAAAGTGGCCTTGCCTTTATATCGAACTATAGAATACCCTTCCTAAGCCATCTAGCTATTCCGAGGTAATACTCTAGACTATCAAGTATATCTAGGAACTTTAGCTTCTTAAAGGCGGCGATACGGTCGTCGGTTTTAGCGATACCTTTGCTATTTACGATATACCTAAGGAGCCTTATAGCTAGGTAGCCTATAAATGATTTAGGTGCCCTAATATAAACGCGAGCCTTGTTAAGGATTTTGTAAACGGTATATAGATATTTAAGGTGTTCTTCCTTAGTTTTACTAAAGATAATGATGTCGTTAATATATACCCTGATAAAATAGCGGTATTTTAGGAAAAGTCTATCTATATAGCGTTATATAAAGGCTAGTGTATTCTTGAAACCTATAAGTACTATATTTGATTTTTCTAGGCTATGGTAGCTTATAACGACTATACGGTTATTATACTCCTTGGCTATAGGGAGCTAGTAGAAAAATCCTAATATATCTAGGGCCATAAAGAATTTATTACTAACTATAGTAGCTATCATGTCATCCTAGTCTGGTAGGGGATAAATATCTAGAATCGTAATTATATTTAACGATTATAGGTTAACTATATATTAGCTTTTCTTGACCTCTACCCTAGGCTTTTCGGAAACTTTCCTCTATATAATAAAGGCTAGGTATATAATTAGGGTTAGTTCGTCTATAAAGGTGAATTTGCCGGATGCCTATAGTTAGTTATAATGCTTATTAAGGGCCTTATAGTCCTTAAGTCCTATCGGGTATAGTCTGACCATTCGGACTTGCTTTTACTATCCGTCTATTAGATTAATTTATATTTTCTAATATTCTAGCATTAGCACGATCCCCCTATCCTAGTAGAGGTCATATTTATCTAGAAGTTCCTTTACCTTAAGTATAAATTTAAGGTTTACGTTAGTAATATTAACGCTATCCTTGCTTTTGATGGCCGGGATGTCATTAGGTTTCTCGATACCATATAATAGGGTATGAAAACTTATCCCGTTTGGTAGCAGAAGTTCTTAATCACTATCGGCTTTTTCCTAGTAGTATACGTATTAGGCTTCTTCTAGCCTCTTCTTTAGCTCTTGCTTGGTGATTCTGTCCTAAACCTCGGCCTATATATCTTCTATATCTATTATACTAATCTATATAGCGGTATCCTCTCCTAAGTATTCTAATAGATAGCTAAACTTATCCTCTTTTCGGATAATTATAGGGGTATTAATGTCATTTCGGACAATTGCTACCCTTAGGGTATACCAGGTGACTATAGCGTCTAAGATTCCCTTTTAACTAGCGGCAAAATAGAAGCACTTATCCTCTAGGAGGTTATCGGGTAATAGAATAAAATATATCTCGAGTAGCTAGGTAGAGTATATAGGTACGATAGTATACTAGATAGTAGTAACTTTCTAAGAGATAGGCTTAGAGTTCTTTTTTATAATATCCCTATAGACCTTTATATTAGCTAGTGATCTAAAGGTATAGATACCCTTGATAAAGTCGATCTTGATACTATAGGTAGTTATAAAATTAGTACCTAGTAGTATCTTCGGAGTAAGTTTATTAATGATATTAGCTATAATATAGATATATCTATTAATTAGCGTATTCCTAGCCTTTCCTAGGATATAGAAGTTAAACTTAACCTACTTACTAATCGTAGTCCTTAAATTAACTCCTTTAAGAGTATAAGACTTACCCTTAATCTATTAGGGGTTCTTTACCTATTAGGAAATCTATATCCGATCGACTAGGTTAGTTAAATTACCTATATCGAAACAAATCAAGACCATTACAGCCACAAAGACTAAGAGCTAGAGAGCTACGCTACAGGAGGCAACCAACCGGCCGGACCTACTATAGAGGCTAGAGTAGTAGGCGAGGCTACAAAGCCACCTACCGGTCGACCCTCTAAAGCTCCCGGCCTTCGAAGGAGGGCTTATAACCTACTAATAGAAGGCTAGGGCTCTGGCCGATAAGTTCTTTCCAAACCCGGAAGTAGACCTATTAGATATTAACGACCCGGATCTAAACGACCACTAGGAGCCGAAGTTTGGAATAAGCTAGGAGGTCATGGTAGGCGATGTCAGGGTAGTACTAGCTAGAGCGGCCCTATAGAAGGCCCTAGGGGAGGACCTCCTCCCTATAGGCCTACTAAAGGCCTATAGGCAGCCGCTCTACCGGATACTAGCTATACTAGCCTCGGAGAGCTTATAGCTCGGCTATTTCCCGGCCCGGTTCAAAAGGGCCAAGATAGTAGTCCTCTGTAAGCCTAGCAAACCCCTATAGGCCTACTTTACCTTAGGTAGCTATAGGCCTATAACGCTCCTACTAATAGTAGGCAAGGTGCTAGAGGCTATAGTCGCCCGGAAGGTAACGGCCGTCGCAAAGGCCTATAGGCTTCTCCTAGCCGAGTAGATAGGTAACTAGGAACATAGGTCTACCGAACTAGCTATTTGGCTTATTATAGCCTAGGTTTAGGAGGCTTAGAGGTATAAGGCAGCTACCTCCCTCCTATAGCTCGATATCTTAGGGGCTTTCGATACTATTAACTATACCTAGCTACTAACCACTTTACGGAGCCAGGGCTTCCCAAAGTGGTTAGTGGTCTAGGTCAGGGAGTGGCTATAGGATAGGGTAGCTATCCTTTACTTCGATGGCTAGGAAATAAAGGATATAGTAGTAAGGGCCAGGATCCCCTAGGGGTTACCCCTCTCCCCTATACTATTTATCCTCTATATAGCCTCCCTCTACTAGGCCATTCGCTAGGCTAGCCCTACGGTCAGTTTGGTAGGCTTTGCCGATGATACTAACCTTCTAGCCTTCGGGAGGGCCGAGGAGGCCTATAACGATTAGCTATAGAGGGCTTAGAAGGCCTACCTATAGTAGGCAAGGACCCGGGGTATAGCCTTTGCCCCGGAAAAGTGCAAACTTATCTACTTTAACAGGGGCCGGAAACAGTAGTCGTGACCACTAGAGCTCCTATAGCCCGGAGGGGGTATTACTACTATAGCCCCTTCGAAGTTGGCTAGATTCCTAGGGGTCTGGCTAGACTAGAGGCTATAATAGGGCCCCTACTATACAAAGGTAGCTAAGAAGCTAGAAACCTAGGAGTTTACCCTGACTAGGCTTGCTATAAAGACCTAGGGCCCTAGCCTGCTATAGGCTTACGAGGTCTATACTAAGTGTATCCGTAGCGCCCTAACTTACAGGGCCTCGAACTTCTATAAGCCTACTAAGCTAGGGGGTAAGCCGGAAGGCCCTGCTAGGGAACTATCGAAGGCCTAATATAGGGCCCTTTAGGTAGTTACCAGGGCCTATAAGGCTACCCCTATCCGCTGCCTTAAAACGGAGGCCTAGGTACTACCCCTTGACCTCTACCTTAATAAGAGGCTAGCCGACTTCGAAGCTAAACTCGACTAGCCGCTCTTATAGACCAGGGTAGGCCTAGGGGCCTCCCGGGTCCCTATAAGAGCTCTTATCTAGCAGGCCTATAATAGGTTAAGCCAGAGGTTCTAGAAGAGAAGGGCTAGGGCAAGGGGCCAAGAGCCGAAGCCTATAGCCCTGGAGGTAGCGAGGTTAACAGTCTGGCAATAGGTTTAGGAGGGCTACAGAGGGGGTTAACCCCCCCTATAGACCCTACGGAGAAGGCTACAGGCTACGGAACTAGCTATAGTAGCTAGCTAGAGCAACCGCTAGAGGGCCGACCAAGCCGGCAGGAGGATATGGCGCGTGTCAGACAAGGACCCCCCATGCCTAGTTTTTATAGGGGAAGGCCTATAAAGGTACTAGGGCCTAATAAAGGCCTAGAGCTCCCTACTAGTATAGGCCTATATAGGGGCTATTAGCCTCCGTGACTTCCTTTTTAGGGTTCAAGTCCTAGGGGTCAGCACCCCCTACTATACCTGTGGCTAGGGGAGGGAAACTGTGGAGCACCTAGTCGTATGGTGCCCGAACCTACCAAGAAGCCGAACGTAGGAATCCTAGGAAATACGGTCGCAAAGAGACCTAGACCTTGTCTTATAGGGTATAGGAGCCTGTAACTATCGTTTGGCAAGGAGGGTTCTATAGTGGCTAATGGACCTAGGGAGGCTCCCGGAATACCGCCTCGTAAGGAGGCTAGACCAGGAGGTAAGGCCTCTATAGGGCTATTCTAGTCACTTCTCCTTTCTTTGTAGTGTATTAGTATTCCGGACTAGGCGTTAAAGGCAGGACAGAGGTTTTTACCCGGCTTATTAGGCACGGTTTCCTTTATATATAACTAGAGAGGCTCTGGCATGCTTATTAGCATAACGGTGTAGGATTAATAATAATAATATATCGAAACAAATGTCTATAGTTTGGTCTCCTAGGTTAGCTCAGACTAGAATATAGAGGTAGGATGTCTTTCTTATCTAGTAGAAGGGTATTTCTATACTTAGATTTGCTTCTATAACTTGGCTAGGTTTAAAAGAGAGTAGGGTGGTTTCCTACGGTGCTTCTGCGGACGGTTCTGGCGGCGTAATGGTATCTAATGACGTAATCGTGCCTTCTACGAATTCTCGTTCTACCTAGGGAAGCTCTTCCGTTAGTAGTTTAGGTAGGTATAACTTCCTTCCGTAATCTTACTATAAGTGATAGTATAGCTTTCCTTAACTTGTAAAGGCTTGGCTATAAAGATTATATCTATTATTATCTTTCTAGTAGTAGTCTTTTATAATGGTGGTAAGGAAGTATACCTCTCCTTTACTAGTATCTCCTTCGGTTTCTAACTTATAGTCGCTAATTAGAAGGTAACTAATAGCCTTAAGTTCTTTATATTTAGCTTTAGCCTTTTTATTTTCTCCTGATATTACTATTATATTATAATAGTAGTATATACTATCTTTGTTAATACGCTTCTAGCTATAGTAGTAGAACTATTAGAAGTAGGGTTTCCGTTTACTATATCTGCCCTTTTCCTAGGCTCTAATACCCTATAGGCAGCCATTTCTAGCTTAATTATTATACTCTCTTAGTCGAGACTCCTAGTCGTAGCTTTAGAATCGCTCCCCTTATAGAAGATATCTATATTTCTATTCCTCCCTTTACTTATAATAGTTAGTCTAGTACTACTAGTCTTAGCTACTCTTTTAAGGGTCTATATATAACTAATTAGCTTATTCCTTATTAGTATTATCGCTATTATTACTATTAGTCTTATCTAATATATTATCGATATTAAATATAGCTACCTTCCTTAACCTCTTTTCGGCTCTAAGTTCCTCTAAAAGAGCTTCCTATTTTTTAGAGGTATAGAGGAGGTACTAGTTAATAGTATCTATCTTATATAGCTTAGGATAAAGCTTATAAAGTAAGGGAGTTATCGCTAACTAGAGTCTAGTTAGGAGCTAGTAGCTTGTCTTATCTCCCTAGACTTAGGTATAGTAGAAGAGGTCTATAACGAATTTATAGATAGATTTACCTAAGGCTAGGTTATCCTTGGTATAGCTATTTTAAATTAGCTATTAACCTACTTAGTTAAACTAGATGCTAAATTGTTCCTTAATCCTTTAAAGCTATATCTCTATACTTAGGTATAGGATCTCCTTCTTAGTTAGCAATAGTTAGTACTTATATTACTATAAGGCTAACCTATAGAATAATACCTATAGGTCATTTTATAGGAGAAGCTCCTTAGAGACGTTTCCTCTAACCATATTATAGATACATTTAATCTAGAGATTAGTATTAGTATAATAATAGATCTTTTTATAATAGAAGATTAGCTAGCCATTAGTAATCTTTTAGTTAATATCTAGCTAAAGTAGACCTATATTTATAATCTTTTAGGCTTAGTCTATCGTAGGTTATAGCGTTATATATACTAGCTATAGTTAAAGGGAGCTAATATCTACTTAGTTAGTTATAACGTTCTAAAGAAGTCTAACTATTACCCTCTAAAGTAGTCTTATAATCGTTTCCTCTATTAGGTCTAGTAATAAGAGGGGTATAAATCCCCTTATAGGGGTATCCCCTACTAGTATCGGCGTTATCATTAGCGATCCTTCTATTAGTTAGACTATCGGCTAGAGGTTTTATAATAACCTTTACTAGGGTTCTTCCCTTTCTAAAAGTTCCCTTAATATATCGGTTATAATTATAGACTAAGTAGCCTTAATAGGTCTACTTAGTATCTAGTTACCCTATTCGCTTAGACCTACTAGGTTTAGCTTAGGCCTTAGAGTCTCTAGTAGATCTAGTAGGCCTATAGGTAAAGTTATCCTTTATAGGGCGATTTCTAATAATATAGTAAATTATTAAACTAGGTCTTTAGAACTTGGCATTTTCGGGGTCTCTAAGGGTCCCCTATATTAGCTTTCCTCCTAAACTCGCACTTCTAGTATAGTTCTTGCTTCTATTAATAACAATAGAATAAGAGCTTTGTTTAAGAGCTAAGGAAGGAGTCTTATAAAGTGCCTAACGAGTCCTCTTAGGGTATAGTCATTAAGAGTCTATAATTCTAGGTAATCCTTATCTATTAGGCGGTTATATAATATACTAGCCTTATAGCAACTATAGATAAGCATATAATGTTTTATTTAACTACCTTAAGGGAAGAAAGAGGAGAAAGTAAGTATAGGTGCCAAAAGGGGTTCCATTTCCTAATATAGGTGGTATATATATACTCCGGTTAGGGTCTAGTTAGGCATCGGGTTAGAGCCTAACCGGGTCCTAAGCGCGTGCCCTACGAACGCCCTACGAACGTATATAGGTCTGGTCCGAAACCGGGTATAGCCTGTTATCGATTAGCCCGGGTGGAGCCTAGGCCTATAATATACCCCCCCTCTTTTTCTAGTCGGATGCTTAGGTAGGTCTGCCTAGTATCACTATAATGACAGGTCCTATACGTACTAGTAGTCTATATATACGGTCTAGCTTTGTTTAGGTCCTATATAGGTCCTGGTCTTTATTTTGATATTATATAGGTCCTAGCCTTTGTTCGAGTTCGAAGTAGGGCCTGGTCTTTGTTCAGGCCCTATATATACTCCCCTAGCCCTACTCTCCAAACATATATAAATTCCTCCTCTCCCTCCCTCTAACTCCCTCTTCCTCCCTTTTATAATCTATATACTCCCCCCCTACCTCTGCCTACCTATGCTCTATTTCGCTACCTACTCCTGCCTTATACCCCTAAAAAAATTTTTTTTTTTTATTTAGAATATCTACCGCCGTCGGCTTGCTTAGTGGTAGTAATAGTAGCTGCTGTCCTAGTAGCGATAAGAATAAAGATCGTAATATAAGTTTTCCCTTTTGTTTTCCTAACCATAGTCGCGATATATATGTCCCGAGTCCTTACTAACTACCTAAATTTTAGTATAAGAACTAGAACATTTCCCTTAGCAGGTTTGCTATCAAGGGCGACTCCTCTAATAAGGAGTTTAAACTCCTACCTAAGAAGATATAGTATTATCTTAATTATATTCGCTATATTCTAAGTAGTAATAATATTATATATATCCCTAGTCATAGTATATCCTATATGATATACTATTCCGCTTATAATCCTTACATTTAGGACCTATAATTATAGGCAAATAATCTGTGTTTATATATAGGTATCTATAAGATTATATACTATTATAATAAGGATATAGCCTTAGAGACTCCCCCCTAGCTAAAGACTATAAACCGCGGTATATATAAGGTAGTCCTTACGCTTATATTTACTACCCTAGTATATTCCTTTACTATAATTATAGAGGCTATATAGGCTAACCGTTCCCCTACCTAGCTTGCCTTCTCCCCTACCTAGGCTATTAACTCCTATTACTATAATAATGACTATATTATAGTCGCGCTCCCCTATACCCCCTCTTACCATGGTAACGCCCTCCCTACTACCTCTAACCCTACTTCTGCCCTATAAGCTACTAGGTAACTTGTATACTATACTATTATATAAAATGATAATATACTATATTAGATATAATATACGAATAAGAATATATTAACTTTAGTCGACACTAATACCGCCCTTGTCGCCTATATCTTAGGTATACCTTTACCTATGTTCCGGGCCTGCTATACTACCGCTACGTGCCCTGTACCTGTCCCTATTAACTTTAACCGCGCCTGTGCCTGACGCTCTAGCTCCCCTACCGAGCACGTGTTATACCTGGTCCGCGACCGCGAGGAGCCTACCCTTATAGCTCCTAAAGACATAGTAGAGGAGGAGGAGGAGGTTAAATACTTAGAGGAGGATAAGGAGTAAGTATATAGTAAGTTATTATTATATATGTTTGTTTTATAGTTAGCTTGGTCGGCGTGTCTATAACGTGGCTACTACCTGTCTGCCTTAGGTTTGCCTATATATATAGAAATGTTAGATTGTTCGCTTTGTGTTCCTCTACGTTTCCTCTTCGTGATTAGCCTATTATTTAGGTATATATCCCTCTATTCCTATTCGAAGGCGTTAAGTGCTCTAGTGTTTTCTAAGTTTTCTAGTAGTTCCTAAGTTAGGGTGTTATATCCCTTCTATTTTACTAGTATATTATAATAGTTTCCTCTCCCCCTTGTATTCTTAGTTATAAGGATCGCCTCTACCTTATATTCTTCTTATAGTAATCTATCCTATAAAAGTTCTAATACTAGGCTAGGGTAGGTATCTGATATATATTATAAGGGGAGTAGGTTAGATATAGTATACTTAACTAGATTAATATAGAAGGTAGGGTATAGGCCCTAGGGGATATCTAAGGTAATAGTTAGTAGTATTAGTACCACTATTACTCTATATTTAGTATTATCCTAATCAAGCTTCTAACTTAGGTAGTTAGTTTTAATATTATATAGGGATAGCTATACTTTATCCCCTACCTTAAATCTTTTAGTTAGATATCGAGATTAGTTAGCGTTTTCTTGCTAGTATTACTATATATATACGATAGTAGCTTAGGTCTACTCTATGCCCTCCTTTAGGTGGCGTAAGAAGTTAATAGCTTTCCCCTATAGGGTCGAAGTAGGAGCGTCTAGGAGATTAGCAAATTAGATAGGACTTATATTATAGCTATAGAGGAGGTAACTTACGCTTGTTCTAGTTACTAATAAGTTATGGTTATTAATTATAAGCTAGTATACTAGAAGATATTTAGGCTAGTCGTATTAGGTAAAGGAAACGATAGTCTATAGGATAGTCTATACCTCCTAGTTTACACGTTCTATACCTCCGTCTATCTAGGGGTAATATACTATCGATAATAACTATTCGATCCCAATAATCTTATAGAGAGAAGTCTAGAACTAGCTAAGCTAGTCTAAGCCGTAGTCGGTAATAATCTATATTAGAAACCTATAAAACCGCTACTATATATCCTAGAACCAGAGAGCATACGCCTCGGCCCTTATTAAAGATATAGCCTCGAGTTAGATATATTTCGATAGTCGATCGGTAATTACTATAAGGTAGTAGGGTAAATTCTTATCTCGCGCTAGGAGGTTAACTATAAAGTCGATAGAAATCTATTTCTAGAAGTGGTTAATAATAGGTAGAGGTTAGAGGAGTCCTTGCTATAGTTATTATAATACCTTAGCCCTTTAGTATATATAATAGTTCCTTGTAAATCACTTTATATTAGAAGATATAAGATCCTAATAATAGTCCTATTAGAGTATCTTAAATAACCTATTCCTCCCTAGGTAGCCTAATATAGGGGAGTTATAAACTCGTTAGAAGATAGTAATAGTAAGTAGTTCCTATATAGGGAGCTAAAGTCTCCCTCGAAACTAAAAAGTACCTTATACACTTAGGGAATAATCTATAATCTAGGTTTATACTATATTTGCTTCTTTAGGGAACTTCCGGGCCTTATCTTAGATAGCCTAGAGTTAGTATATATAGTATTTATCCTTAAGAACCCCCTTGTCCTAGAGGGATATAAGTAAGCTATCTATAAAAATGCTACTCCCCTTAGGTAGGTCGGACACTTTTAGTAACTCTAAGGTAGTAGAGGTATCTAGTTAGATAGTAGGGAGGAGTTATATAGTATACTATATATCTTTAGGGAAATCTTATTCGTGATAGGATAGGGTATCTAGATAGGATACCTATAATCTAGGACGGTAGTAGAGCTTAAAGTTAAAGTAAGAGAGTATCTTAGCCTATTAAGCTTGTCATTCGCTAATCGGATAGGGCTAGGTGAAATATTCGAGGTTCTTATAGTTAGTTAGGATTTAGAAAGGGGCTATAATACTATAAAGCTCTACTAACTAAGCCTTTAGGTAGGAGATAATTATAAGTAATTCCTTATTATAGATTATATAATTCCTTTTAGCTAGGGTTAATTTTGTGGAATAATAGGCTATAGGATATAGAACCTCGTCTTCTCCCCGTTAAGAAAGGCATCTACTAAGGGCTATCCTAGAATAGTCTACCTCGAGAACTATCTCCCTCTTAGGGTCCTATTATACTAGGATAGGCTCTGATATAAAGGCCGTCTTAAGGGCTTTAAAGGCCTCCTACTCCTCCCTTCCCTACCGAAATAGGGTATTCTTATAGGTTAACCGTATTAGGGGTACGGTTATCTCGGAGAAGTTAGGGATAAAGTCACAATAGAAGTTAGCAAATCCTAAGAAACTCTATACTCCCTAAACTTTCTATAGCGCCTCCTAATTACAGATAGTAGTAAGCTTCTTAGGGTCGGGACAGACTTAGGCACTAGCCTTAATAATATAGCTAAGGTATTTGACTTCTTTTATAGTAAATATGTACTTCTTAAGGTTAAGAGCTAACCCTATTACCTATAGCCTCTAGAGAACTTCCCTAACTTATTTTATATAGTCCTTTCTACTACCTACTATATATACTAAGATATTATTAAGATATACTATTATAAAGTCTCCGAGTGTTAGGCTAAGAGTATTATTAATATATTACTAGAAAGTTATAGGTATACCTACTAATCTAAAGGGGTAGACTAGCTACTCGAAGAGTCTAAACCGGGTTCAAAATGCTATCAAATGCTTATCTCCCTTTATAATCTAGATATAGTAGAAGGCCGCCCTAATATCTAGCTTTATAAACTACTAAGCCCTAGCTAAGGAGCGGAGAGTCTCCTTAATTAGTAGAAGTAGGTATCGGTCTTACTTTATAATCTTATTTAGGGCTTGGTAGTCTATATAGAATCTCTATCCCCTATCTACTTTCTTTACTAAGAGGATAGGAACAGTGGCCGAAAAGGAACTTGCTCGAATCTATCCCTTATCTAGTAGATTAACGACCTATTTCTAAACCTCTAATAGATAATCTCGTAGCATATTATAGAAGGGTCCCTAGGGGAGTTTAGGAATCTTCCTATTAGGACCCTCCTTTAACTTAATATAGTGGTCGGTAACGCTATAGTATAAGGGTAATCTGCTAGCCTTCTCCTTATTAAAGAGGTTAGCGAAGTTATAAAGCTCTTCTAATAGGGTTACTTCTAGTTCCGAGCGGTTGTTCCCCTTTTCTATTATACCCCTATCGAGTTTATACCTCGATTCTAAGATAGTTATTATTTCCTAAATACTTATAATTAGGAAGGTATTAGAGGTCTTCCTTTTCTATACTCTCTGGACTGAGCTTACGAAAACTATACCTATAATTTAGGAGATTCCTATCTTTCTAATCTATAAAGAGACTTCCTAGACAAATAGTCCTAGCTATACCCTAATCTCTAGGATACTAGTACTTATATCTAATTTAACCTCCTAATATTATATCTATAGAAGACCTAATATAATGTCCTATACTAGTCTAGGGACTATATAAAATGTAGCCTAACTCTCTTATCTATTAATATCTATCGTGATATAGACTATTTAAGTAATCTTCTAGTTAGGATATACCCCTATTATAGTATTAAGGGTATAGGGGGTTAGTAGATTAATTTACTCGAGTTTAAGCTTCTAGTATACCCTTTTACTAATAATACTATAGTTAGAATATCTACTATCTACCTAAGCATTTATAAAGCTAGTAGAGTTAAGGAAGACTAGAATAAGAAAAGGAGGTCTATCTATTCTCCTACTAATCTCTATAAACTCGCTTTTACGGTGGTTATAGTCTTCTAGCCCCCTTATAAGACTTTGCTTAGGGGCTATTCTTTTCCCTACTCCCTATCTTCCTCGTTAGACTAGTTACTATCCTCTCTTTCTTCCTTAGCCTCTAGAGAATAAATGTCAGCCCTTAGCTAGTCCTACTATACTAGTCTTCTAGTAGGGGTATATTTATACTTAGTAATAAAGTGGCCCCTCTATTTATACTAGATATATACTCTAGCTACCTATCATACTATATATACCTCCTAGCTAACCTATTTTACCTATAGGACGTCTCTTCTATATCCCCTTAGTTAGTCTTTATTAGGACCCTTCTTCTATAGGTTAGTTTATACCAAGTTAATACCTATTATTAGTATATCCCTATTAACGTCCTTCTTTCTCTATAACTTAGAGGTTACCTATTATCTTTATATCTATTAGTATCTATTACCTAGGTAGAGAGCCTTAAGGTCTATCGCGATTTTATAGTATCTCTCTACTATTACTATATAATTATCTTAGGGAATTCCTTATCTAATAGCTATATACTTAAGTCTCAGAGAGAGATATTATTATAGTTTAATTAGGTATATCTTATTATTCTAAAGAAGACTACCTACCTTTAAGAGTTTTACCTTGAACTAAATAATAAAGGTAAAGAACGGCTTATCATCTCTCTATTATAAGAACTTAAGCTCTAATAGGGTAACTATCTTCTTATAGGGGTTAGAAAAGACGCTCTTAAGGTATTAAAGGAACTAGGCTAGGTTATATCTAGTCTTTAGGCCTATAGATTTATAGTATACTATAACCCAAGTCTAGACCTATTATATCAAGTTTCCCTAGATAAAAACCTACTAGTTATAGTTAGAACTAATAAAGTCTCTATCTACTATAAGGATATATTCTATTATACTCTTCTAGGCTGTAAAAAGTTCCTTCTTACTATCGAAAGGTTCTCCGGTTAGGAGGCGCTTCCTTTAAGGCTACTATCTCTCTAGGGATATCCTGACCGAGTCAGGGGTTAGTATAGGTTAAGTCTAAGACGCCTAGAGAGAGTCGATTATAGCGTTCTACTATACTACTGCCGCTTAGAGGGAGTAGATAAGTTCCTATAACTCCGCTGAGCTCGAAGGTATATATACTCTAGATTCTACTATAACTAAATTATTAGTTGTTTGCTTAAGAGGGTTACTATCAAATGAAGGTAGTTAAAATATAATATACTAGCCTTATAGTAATTATAGATAAGCGTATAATGTTTTATTTAACTACCTTAAGGGAAGAAAGAGGAGAAAGTAAGTATAGGTGCCGAAAGGGGTTCCGTTTCCTAATATAGGGGGTATGTATATACTCCGGTTAGGGTCCGGTTAGGCGTTGGGTTAGAGCCTAACCGGGTCCTAAGCGCGTGCCCTACGAATGCCCTATAAACGTATATAGGTCTGGTCCGAAACCGGGTATAGCCTATTATCGATTAGCCCGGGTGGAGCCCGGGCCTGTGACAGGTTATAAAAGTCCTAGGTATATGCCGAGTGGCTATTAGCCTCCTCGAGAGATACTACTAGCTTAAGGAGTCAAAGGTCTATTAGAGAGAGCTTCTAAACCTAACGCTGGTAGGCGTTTCTGATGATAAAGTGGTAGGTCTATTGTACTTACCGTAGTTTAGACTCGTTTATCGGTTCTTAATAGTATTATTATTGCTATCGTTTTTGACCGTTTAGGCGTCTGCTTGTAGTAGAAGGATATAGTCGCTTGACTTGGGTAAATAGTCTCCTATAGCATTCGAATGCGAATGGTAATGAAGATTATAGGTTCGAACCGGTAGTAGGTACTACTTGCTATAGCTTAATAGCTATAAATGACTATAGCTTAGACTAGCTATAAGATATAATACTATAGTGGTATTCGTGCCGTAGGTGGTACTCCTAGACTAATAGGTATAGTCTATAGAAGTGGTAATAAGATGTGTTGATTCTTCCAAGTGCTAGAGGCACTTAGGGATGCTATCTAAATATATGTCTATGACCCCTGGCTTATTATCTCTGTTGGTAGGTTAGTCGGATCTGACCTATTGATAGCTATATGTTATAACAACTTTATAAGTCCTCTTAGAGTATAATTATTAAAAGTCTATAACTCTAGGTAATCCTTATCTATTAGGTAGTTATAGAAGTCTTGGGTATAAGTAGGATATCTATTAGCCTCCTTAAGAGATACTATTAATTTAAGGAGTTAAAGGTCTATTAGAGAGAGTTTCTAAACCTAACGTTAGTAGGCATTTCTAATAATAAAGCGGTAGGTCTAATATACTTACTATAATTTAGACTCGTTTATCGGTTCTTAATAATATTACTATTACTATCGTTTTTAACTATTTAGGTACCTACTTGGAATAGAAGGATATAGTTACTTACCTTAGATAGGTAGTCTCTTATAGCGTTCGAAAACGAGTAGTAACAAAGATTATAGATTTAAACTAATAGTAGGTACCACTTACTATAGCTCAAAGGCTATAAATGAATATAGCTTAGATTAGCTATAAGATATAATACTATAGTAGTATTTGTGCTATAGGCGGTACTCCTAGACTAACTAGTATAGTCTATAGAAGTGGTAATAAGATACGTTGATTCTTCTAAGTGCTAGATACACTTAGGGATATTATCTAAATATATATTGACCCCTAGCTCATCATCCCTGTTAGTAGGTCATTTAGATCTGACCTACTGACAGCTAAATGCTGTAATAGTATATGTGGCCCAAAGGGGGGGTGGCCTAAAAACAGGGCGTCCGACTTATCGACAGGGGCCGACTTCCTATAGGACCCTGTTCTTAACGGAGGTTCGTTCACACGGCCGGTCTTCATTGGGAAGGAGGCGCACGCTATACACTACAAACCTTGCTGCTTCCTCTAATCGTTGATTACTTACATCGCCAATGTTGAGGTGTCAGTTCTGTTGCAACCATCATATATCTATTATTTTGACGGGCGGGCCAAAGGAAGGTCTCATTAACTGACCCTTGCCAGGGCATGAGCTCAACCAGGCCATAGGTAAGCTAGTTTGCGCTGCTGGGTTCGATGTCCGTCGCGTTCATTTGACTAGCGAATGGGGAAAGGCTCGGGTTGCCTTCCACGGCATGGTAAACATGATATGTACAGGTATTCCGAGAGCGTGCGTACAATGTATATAGGCGAAGCTTGGGGGATTCGTCAAGAGTCACTTGACTGCTACGCATGTTGTGGCCTACCTTTTCGGTTGCAGCCATGTTGCCGAGACTACTAACCTTAAGATTTTAAACCTTGCAGTCGCCGCGTCGGGTGCCATGAATTTCGGGAACGGGAGTAGAAGGATGAGCATCGGTAATGTTCAACCTGACAAGAATCTAGAAAAAGCCAAGAATGAGTAGACTTTCAGTGCCGGGACTGACAGGTTGCGAGTCAAGACCGCGTCAGACCAGTATGGATCTTGATCGTCGTGAAATACAGGGGTGTGGTGTCATGTGAGATAGCGAGATCAATGCGGTCCAAAAGAATGAAGATCGGGAAAAATACGACTAAACGAGGGCCAAGCGAAACCCAAGTCAACAATTCCCGGTCCATTTGAGCTAGGCTCAGCCAGCAGAAGATGGGGGGCTCCGCCACGTGCTCCGCCGCTCAAATTGCAACAGTACGGCAGTCGCCGTTGATGTATTAATGCAAACCAAGAGAACGGTGACTTACTCGCTGTGGAGTTTTATCATCCCTTGTCCGCTCGCTCGGTACACTCCGCGCGTTTTTGTGAGGCATCCTCGATTCTCGCTCTGTTCTTCTGCTCTCGTATAGCTCCGATCCCGTGCGGGGACTGAATTCTTGGCCTATCGCTTGCTCGCGACATGAAGTCTGCTCGGTAACGACCTGTGATCCGTAATTCAGACATATTATTCTATTAACAAGCTCGAACTCAACCTCATGGTATATATATACATCGCCGATTCCTTCGCTCTCAGCTTCGTCCTTCCCGTAACAACTACTTCTCTCATCTCACCTGTGCTTCATTTACGGCGTCAATCTCGGACACTCCATGATCGGCCTGATCTCCCTGGGCCTGTCCGCCATCGCAGGCGCCGCCGTTACTCGAACACACCTACATCTGCCGCAAGCGGACGTTCCGTTGATCACGGCGCAAGATGGACCGATCGTCCTATCGTCAACTACGACAGAGAGCGGCACTCTCGTTCTCGATTATGGGGCTAATGTAGAGGGCATCCCGTCCTTCGAGGTCGTAGGCGCTACAGGCGACACGACCGTTTTCGAGATCACGTACTCTGAAAGCAAAGCCGGCTTGGATTTGTATATGGTGCGCCGTGCCCCTTACTTCCGCATCGTCATCTGTATTCAATGAGTCGGAGGCTAATTGCTGGTTCGCCACGCGTCAGGGCGACGGGCCGGTCCCTCTCGCGGCGGCCATGGACACGTACCGAGTCAACCGTTACAACATTGTTGGCCCGGAGCAGTTCACCAATCGCCATGTCCAAGGGGCCTTTCGATACCAGAAATTGAATCTATCCTCACCCGGCGAGCTGACGTTGCAGAATGTCGGCGTGATTCCCACCACCCGCACGACTTCGATCGACAAGCTGCCCGGGTCGTTCAAGAGCTCCGACAGCTCCATTACAGACATCTGGGCAGTCGGTGCTAGAACCATTCAGCTGACCGAAATACCCAAAGGTTCTATCCCCGAGTTTTGGGAAATCACCAGCGAGGGTGCCGTGATCGACAGTCTTGCACCCCAAGCAAACGGGGCCCAAGTTGCCGTCACCAGTACGGCCTATAACCTCGACTTCAAGGTCAAACCGCTGATTGGCGGCTTTGGGTTCAGCGTGTTGTCTGACACTCTCAACTCGGCAATCTACATGTCAGTTGATGTTAGAGCGAGGACAATTGCGGCCTACGTCGGATCGACTACCGAGGATACGGAGCTCACCAGGGCCACGGTGCCGTCGAATGTGACCATCGCTCTTGGCAGCTGGCACTCCGTTCACGTCGAGGTCGCTATGACCGACATCGCCATAAGCATCAACGGCGAGCTAGTGCTCAAGTTTACCCAGTACTCCAAGTTCTATGGCTCCTATGGCCTTGGTGCTTCCTTTGGCCACAAGGCTGTCTTCAGAGACCTCGTCGCGACCGATCCCGTGGGCACTGTCACTTACCAGCACCCCTTGAACGACAAGAGCTGCCTGAAAGATTTTCTTTTGGGCACCAACCCTCTCGATGTATCCGTTGACGGTTCGCGCCGAGATCGTATCGCATACGCTGGCGACCTAGACATCGCCACCTCTGCCGCCCTGGTCTCCACCCATGGACTGGAGTTTGTCGAAGGTGCGCTTAACCTTTTCGCATCGATGCAGGCCACGCCCGGCTTTTTTATACCCACAGTCAAGATACAGCAACGGCCGCTTTCAACTCCCTTGGATGTCAACATCACAGGCCTGATAGGATACTCGTGGAACTTGCTCACAGCTGTCTCTCACACGTACATGCACACGGGTGATCTCGCCCTGGCCTTGGAGTGGGCACCTAGAATTGTGCGAATGCTTGACTGGTCGCACTCGCAAACGCTGTCGAACGGCCTCTTCAACCTCAGCGACGCCACCTTCGGCGGAGACTGGAACTACTACGACCCTGCCCTGTCTGGAGTCGTCACCAAGTTCAATGTCCTCTACGCATACGCGCTCCAAGAGACGGTCGGGCTCTTGGCCGATGTCGGTGTCGACATCTCTGTGTACCAAGACCGTCTCGCTGCTCTACGGGCAGCCATTGATAAGCACCTCTGGAGTGACGAGCTGGGCGCGTACGTCTACGCCGATAGTATCCGGGACGGGTTCGGCCAAGACTCCAATGCCATCGCTATTCTTGCCGGCGTCAACTTGGACCCATCCCACTCGTCCGAAACCATCTTGTCCACCCTGTCTAGGGAACTTTCCACGCCCAAGGGCCCGCTGGCCTTCTCCTCCGGCGTCCTACAGCACGGATTCCAGAGATACATCAGTCCTTATGCCTCTACATACCATCTCCGCGCCGCCTTCATATCGCAGAACTCTACCGCCGCCCGGGAGTTGCTTGACTCGCTGTGGGCGCCAATGACTGATACCAACAACGCCAACTACTCCGGCTGTTTCTGGGAGACCCTGGACGAATCCGGCCGCCCCGCTTTCGGAGTCTATACGAGTTTGTGCCACGGATGGAGCGCGGGCCCGACGGCTGAGCTGAGCCGTTTCGTGCTCGGTGCGCAACCCACCAAGCCCGGCTGGGCCGAGTGGGCAGTCTCTCCGCAGACTCTTGGTCTTAGCTCCGCCCGGGGTGAGGTGCCCACACCTCTTGGTGCTCTTAGTGTAAGCTGGGAGTTCTGTGGAACCCTCCTCACTATGTCAGTCGAGGCTCCTGCCGGCACCACAGGGTTGGTCAATGTCCCGTACCCGCTATTGGTTCCGGCAACCCAGTCTAAGTTCGTTGTGAATGGTTCTGTTGTCAACAGCACAACTCTGAGGGTTAAAGGGGGTTCAAAGTTCACCATTATACAGTTAAGAAAATGAGTAAGTAGATGCAACACGGTAATTGAGAATGAGAAGCCAAGGGGGTATTGTCTTTCGAGGTTGTACGTCTCACATTAGTCTACATAATCATGTTGGATAAGTAAGTACAAGCATCAACGACACTTTCAGACCGCACACGCATCATTGAATTCACAACGTTGATGTCCCCGCGATTTCTTGGGAGTTGCCGTACGTTGACGTCTCGCCTCCCAAGCGTTCTGTAGCCAACGGCGGCACCCATCCAATCTCCTGCACAGCCCAGCGAATCAACAGCCGGCCCTCATCGTCCAGCAGGTCGTAGGCATGGGCTATGAGATGTGCGCCCCAGCCTTGCATCCACCAGTGGCCATCCAGCTTCTTCAGTAGCACACAAAAATAGGCAAAGATAGCCACAGCCTCCTGAGTGGGCGTCCGTAGCAACGGCAGCAGGTCCTCCGCCATCAGAAACACCCAAATGAAGGCATCCGCCATCTCGTACTGCGCCGCGCACGCCTCGGCCTGGCCAAACGATTTTTTCAACTCGGCGATGGCCCGCATGTAAACCCCGCGCAGCGTCTCGTCCTCCAGCGGCCGTCGCGCAACGACCTCCTCCAGCTCCGCCAGCGCCGCGTTCGCAGACGAGTTGGATGCTTCAGGCCCCTCGCGCAGCTGGAAGCGAGCGATCGAATGCGAGAACAGCGGCGCCATCGGCCCACCCGTTGGCACCCCCGCCAGCTCGATGAAGCCTTTGGTCCCGCGGAGCAGATACATCCAGTCGGGAAAGCCCGCGTTCTCTCGGAGGAGGAGGGTATCGTCGGATTTGCGTGGCCAGCCAAGCGCTATAGACACACTAGCCGTGTGAGTTACTCACTCTGTGGGTGGTTTTGTCAAGGTGGGGAGGATCGGGGAAATAATTTGAATCGGGATGGACAAAGCAGACCCGAGGGGGAGACACAAGAAACGCACTCACCGTAGTAAGTCGTCAAGACTGAGAAGAGGAACAGCACCTGCGCGTTCTTGGGCGTCGCATTCGGCACGAGGGGGATGGTAGCCTGTGATGCGGCCTGGTGGTGGGTGATGGCGGCGGCGAGGTAGTGGTCGCGCATGTGCTGGCGGTGGTGGGCGAGGTGAAGACCCGACAGAGCCAGCACACCCCTCATGATGTAGTCGTACTCGAGTCCCGCCTGCACCACTGTGTCTCGGTAAAACTGCCTTATGATCTGTTTGAAAATGAGGTTGTTTGTCAGCTTAGACGTGTCATCTCTCTCTCTCCATCTCGCTCTCTCTATCTCCCCCCCCCCCCCAAACACACACACACGCACACACAAAAAAAAAAAGAAAGAAAGAAAGAAAAAAAGAAAGCAGGCGAAAAAGAAAAGAAAACAAAAAAGGGATTGCCCAATGGTCCTAGTGCTCAAGGACGGTTTGGCTTGAGCTGGAGAGACTTAATTGCAGGGAAGGTCGAAGACAGACGGCAGACGTACTGGGCTTTCTGACAGAGTCAGGTAGGTGATGGTCGTGTAATTATGCAGCAGTTCTAAATCCGTCATACTCAGGCCTGTGGGAGACAAACTCGGCTGCGGAGTCCCGACTGCAGTGAAGTCGCAGTCTACTTTGCGCCGGATGCAGTTCGAACATGACGGCTTCTTCTCGTCACACTATACCGAGGCATCACCAAGTGTTAGTGTTAATTAGGGCCAGAGCTTTGACTGGCTGGCTGCCTCAGATATCTGGACTGAGCGAGTGGCGATTCATGGTGGACGAGCCCCTGTAACACAGATAGCGCCAAGATATCGAATGCCACGCTCCTTAGTAGTGGCGCTGGGAGGAAGCCATGTTCCGTGTCCTTCGGCTCCAGTCCGTCCCCGGGATGTATGATCTGAGGATACGGAATGCGTGATGCTTACCTTGATTTTCCGAGTCTTGCAGTTCTTACAGCCTAGAAGCAATTAATTAGCTTGTTAACAAACGAAATGCCTGCCTGGGTAATTCCTGGCAGAAAAGCAAAATGGCAAAGACTGTTGTGGGCTTGGTTGGCAGGGCGAGCGAGCACATTACGTAATAATGGCCTACTATATCAGTGTTAGAAGGTCCAAGAGGCTGAAAACTGACTTACCCAGGCGGCTCTTGTGATGTGTTCTGCGTTTCGTGACGGTCATGATGTGGCGATTATGGAGGCTGCGACGGGCGCAAGACGTGGCCAGGGGTGTCACGTCACTCACGCCTGAGATTTGCAACGCTGATGTGTCGTCGCCTTCTAAATGACGGCTGTGACGGCTACCACGGCTGCGGCGGACCTACGTGATGAGAGCGCGGCTGCGGATGTTGCTGATAGAGGGTCGAAGAAGGTGGGTTGGAGGCTCGGATTTATCCGAACAAAATACGGCGGATACGTGGCCCGCCGTAACTAATATGTGTAAGACCTCTGATTGATCCACAGTATGTTTCGTCAGACAATGATCCCTGCCTTTACCTTCAATGCACAGTGTGGATTTTCCTTTTTACTGGTTTAGTTCAATTTTTGTGGGCAGCAAGGCGAAGAGGATCCTGTATGAGGTTTATCCCCTTTTCTTTCTTTGTTATGATATTCGCCTTCTGGAATCTACGCTATCGGTCCGAACAGCGGCTTCGGAAGTATCCGAGCCCCTGGTGGGTTTTCACAGATTCGTTGCGAGGCTGTGACGAGATAGTCGTTATAGTCGCTCGTTTAGGTACGAGAGTTGGGCGTATTCCTCGGATAGGTAGATGAGCATGGGCAAACATGGAAAATGGCTTCCCCTCTTGGCAAATGCCTTCTCTAGCGCTGTCCCGATTGCTTTACTATTAAGTTGAACCCTGCAACCGATCCTGATGCTACCTCGTGGACCTGTTCCCTTTCCTCCGCCGAACACACGGAGTTCGACAGCATGACCGAGGATGTTTATACCATTGACCCCCGTTCCCACAACACCGATCGCTTTCCTCTCTCTTATTCGTCTGTCTTCAAGGAGTCTCTTTGTCTGTCCATAGACACTTCCCTTTCTCAAACAGCCAGGAAGTCAATTGTCCAGATATAAACGAGTCAGCCATTCTTTGACAACCTGGACATTGAGAATTCCTCGAACGACTAGAATGGAGAACTCGACGACCTCAGCTGGCGCCGGAGCCGGGACCTCGGGGGCCGAACTCCTCGATTTCGCCTTGTATCGATATAAGCTGTCGCTACCAGCTGCCATTACTGCCATCATCGTTTTCTCAATCCTCACGTTGCTTCATATCTGGCGTATATACCGCCATCGCTCATTCTACTTTACCGCCTTTACCGTCGGCGGTTGCTGTACGTACCCTCTTGGCCATGGTCCCGCTTAAATTACAGCAGTAACGCCTTTCCGGACATTATACTAACAAGACGTTTCTGTCTCGGTTCACAGTTCAGGTGATCGGTTATTGTGGTCGGGTCTGGTCCCACTTCGACAATATGGCCATTGGTGGTTTCGTAATGCAAGCCATTCTCATTCTCATCGCACCGGCCTTATACGCGGCATCCATCTACATGATCCTTGGACGGTTGATCCGCACTTTGCACGCCGAGCCAACATCCATCATCCCGGTCAAGTGGATGACCAAGATTTTTGTTGTTGGCGATGTCCTGTCCTTCCTTATGCAGGCTGGTGGCGGCGGCATTCAGGCGGCCGGCACTTTGGAGTTGTTCGACATCGGCGAGAAGATCATCATCGTCGGTCTCTTCATCCAGATCTTCATGTTCGGCTTCTTTCTCGTCACCACTGTCGTATTCCACACCCGTTTTAGCCAATCCAGCGGTTCTGATCGACAACATTCTTTAATCCGATGGAAACGCCATTTGACTGTCCTGTACGTTGCCAGCGCCATCATCATGGTGCGAAGCATCTTCCGTGTGGTTGAATACCTCCAGGGGAACAGGGGCTATCTCATCTCACACGAGATTTTCCTCTATGTCTTCGATGCTCTGCTCATGGCCTCTGTCATGGCCATCTTTTTCGTCTTCTACGTCGACGACCTCGAGCCATCCAAAGTCGGGAAACGTGACAGCGCTATGGAGATGCTGTCAAGCCGAGACAGCGATGGACCGGGGATGGTGCCGCGTCCATATGGTATTTAAACCAACTCTGGGCTGCACCAGTGACCATTGCGTGTTGTGGTCGCAGCCAGAGCAGAGCGGCCGTAGCGTGTTTCGGGAAGGTGCATGATCTGTCGAGACGGGCGAGGACAAGGTGTGGGAGGTACTATATAGAGGAAGAAAGAGGAGAGAGATGTCGATTGCCGACTCACACTCACATAGCCGTCCTATAGATGTCTGGAGATGTTCACGTCCCGGAACGGCGAGGTTGTTTACAGCTACCACCCATCTCGTATTCGATATGTAGGACCTTAAAGTCAGCGGCGCTAAGGGATCTACACCTTTCAGCGGCGCAAACTAGGAGTAATTATTATCATAGGTGGGAAGGACATAGATAGATCACCAAATGGGCTCCCTCCTAACAGATAGCGAGTAATTGGCCAAACATCTTAGAGGTGTAAGCAGTTCGTTGCCTATCTACATCGAAAAAAAAAGCTTGTAGCTGATAACAAGAGTCCATAGGGTATAACTATGCTCGGATAAGAAAATGAGAAGTCAATCTGCCTATGATACCATCAAGTGTGCAGATGCACCTTGTTAACATAATTAGAAGAAATATATGTACCTCGCATGAGCCTCGCGCCAACTCGGTTTATCTAGATTCATTTCCTGACTGGAATCAGTCGAATGTTTAGTGGTCCCTTCATCCACAGGGTATAGGCTTTGCAGCGTAGGAAGTTCTCCGAGGTTTCTTGGTCCGCGAAAGCGAGATCATAGTTCCAGATCAATCTCGCAAGAATCAATCTCATCTCGACGTAGGCCAGGCTAGAACAGGGTGTTAGCTTGGAGTTTTGATTGACAAAGTCCACTGTGAAAAGACCATACTTCTTTCCAATGCAATTGCGTGGCCCGACTGAAAATGGCTGCAGTGCTGCTTGCCTGCGTTTGTCGAACTGCAGCCCCGTAGGATCGGCCTCTTCCAACCACCGCTCAGGGATAAACTTGTCGGGTGCAGTGAAGTTCCTGGAGCTGTAATTCATAGCCAACGGCCATATATCAAGTGAGGTCTATGCAACGTGTTAGTCAGCTTTCACTAACGAAACGAGGGGAAGTGTGCGGCAATCTTACCCCCCCGGGGACTCGATATCCGCAAATGACATCCCCACCTGGATGACATTTTCTTGGAAGCGGGCTGGGAACAGGAGGAAACATTCTCATGGCCTCATCCAGGACCGCGAGCATGTACTTTAGCTTGTTGACCGAGAAGAGGTCGATTTCGCCTTCGGAAGCAAAGCTATTCCGGACCTCCTCGGCCAACCGTGCCTGAACTTCAGGGTGCCGTGCCAGGAAATATACCGCGCCGGAAAGTGCCGTGGCGGTGGTTTCGCTTCCCGCGGTAACCAAGAGCCTCGCGTTGGCTACTATTTCATCCATGCCCAGCAGACTACCGTCGTCAGACTTTGCAGTTGCCATTGCCTCAACAAAATCTGGCCGTGACATCTCGAGGGCCAGTCGCTTGGTGATCTTATCACGGGCGTACTGAGTCTGCCTTTCAAAGGCAGCGCCAACGTGGTGTCCATGGGGGTTAATGTGCCTTAACATCGCGAACAGAGGAGGGATCGTCCACTGAAGCGCTAACATGGCCCCAACTTGTCCGGTCGACTCAAAGATGGTTCTGACCCATACGTGGTACCTCGATTGCTCCAGGCAGCCGAAAGGCTCTCCAAACGCCAGGTCGCCGATCACGTCGAACGTGGTGAAGTTGAACCAGGCGGCGAGGTCTGCTACGGCAGGCTGAGGCTCTCCGTCTCTGCCGTGTGTCTTCTCCTTCAGCCGTTGCATCAGCAGATCAACGTAGCGCGTGATCAGGGGCTGCTGGTCTTGCATGCTCTTGGCCGAGAAGCCATGGGACAGGATCCTTCGGAAGCGGGAATGGTCCGCCCGGGGTGCTCCGAGAATGTTACGCACAGCCATAGCGTAAAAAGTCGGATCCTTGCCATGTTCTCCCTGTCCGTTCTTACGATGGCCGCGAATGGCGTTCCAGGCATCGGGGTGGGTGAAGGAGAGACGGTTAGGCGCCACACGGACGACATCGCCATACTTTTCGTGCAGCTCGTGGATGACAATGGGGAGACGGCCGGTCAGCCAGGCAAGGATATAAGGGAACGGCGTAGCTGCCCATGATTTGGGACCGGGTACAGCCCGTAGCGGGTGGAAGAAGACATTATAAATGATGGAGGAGGCGGACAAGATGACACCCTGTAAAATGGACGACGATTATTAGTTATAACTCTGGCGGTTCATACCTATATAGTGTGCCGCACCAATTCAAGGGATACCAGAGCCCATCCTTCGAGACCCCGGTGGAGCTGTAGGGGTGTTAAGAGTTCGGCTCGTAAAGTGGCCATCCTTCGAGGCCGGGGCGCTGGAGAGACGTAGGGCAGAAGCAGTAGTGTAGCACAAGGCTCTTGAAGATGAAGTTTGCGGCACAGCAGCAGCTCATGCTCCCCGCAGGAAGGGGGCGCTTAAGGGGGCGGGGGCTGTAGTTAACGATCGCCAAAAGCGAAGGACAGCTCAGCAACGTTCCACGGCATATAAGGAATCACGTGCCCCGGGAGGTGAGTCGCATAACACCCTGCTCGGCCGATCTCTAAGACCGATGCAGCTCCCATTGCGACAGTATAAAGCAAGGAACCCGAGACATGCACGTCTTTTTGAGCGATTTCTGGTCCGAACCTGCCAACATGTATCGGGAAGGCGAGAAAAAGCATATACGTAGTCATATCACCTGTTTCGACGGGGCCGACCGAGCCGAGCCAATGAGAGAGAGGTTGCGACAAGGCCCTAAGCTGAGTGGCCATCTCTCCCCATATGTCGTCTTCCAGCTACCCAAGACAAGAGATTCTTCAAAAAGCATGTCATTGATATCCCTTCATTTCTATAGGATGACGACGAAATATTGGCCTTCGGCGGGTTAAGCGCTTACTTGTTATAGTAGCCACTATCCAGGACTCAGCCCAAGAGTAGCAGGAAGTACGGATTATGTATTACAACGCCATGTTCTCTGTCAGGCAGTATTTATAGCAGGTCAATAACGACAGATCAGGAGAGCTTAGTTATCCACTACCAAGTTGGATCCCCAGATTCGGAACTCCCTGCATTCGGAATGCCCCACATTCGGGATAATTAGTTGGCAAACCTCGCGTCCCAAAACCTACCTGTGTTACAATCAGGGGTCAAAAGTCTAGGGCCGCCTAACCCACTTAAACGAGTTTCGCGACACCTATGCGTATCCTACCTTTTCTTTAATATCCTATAACTTAACAATATAGACCTCAATCTATACGATTTTATATATAAATTGATGGCAAACCACTAGCCAAACCAGGAATTAAGCCTATATATTCGAATGGTTATTTGTAGCGTTATAGCTATAGGGAGTAAGCTCCCCCTATAGCCATCTTAAACCTACTATTAGGCTATAGCCCTTATAGCCCCAAGGGCTATAGGCTTTAGCCCCTAGCTATCTATCCTCATCCTCAACCTCTAGAACCTCTATCTAAGCCTATTATAGGCCTATTAGATAAGGGATCTTACCAGGACCTAGGGGGTCCCTAGGCCGGTCCCTAGCTATAGGAGGGGTCGGTCAAGCTTGGCTTCGAAGTTAGCTAGCCGTTTATTAAGATAGAGGTCGAGGGGCAGTACCTAGGCTTCTGTCTTAAGGCACTAGATAGGGATTACCTTATAGGCCCTGGTTACTACTCGAAGGGCCCGGTATTAGGCCTTTGATAGTACCTTAGCAGGGCCTTCGGGCTAGCCCCCTGGCTTGGTAGGCTTATAGAAGCTAGAGGCCCTATAGGTAAGGGCTTTGCGAATGTACTTAGTATAGATCTTCTAGGCCTGTTAAAAAGGGGTAAGAAGTTCTAAATACTAATCACCGCTTAGCTATCTAGGGCTTTTATTTCGACGAACAGGTATCTACTATCTAACCTTACTCACAATCTTCGGAAATTGTATATTGTTTTTGTCACATAGCACCATACCAAACACGCCCACCATGATAGGATGAAGATAGTGCTACAATGATTATCTAATTAAGTCAGGCAGCTGATAGTATAAATCCTAGACTATGAGTTGATCAATTTCACTGGCATATACTGCTTATTTACTCTCGGGTATTTCTTGTTGCTTTTCTCCTCCTCTTTGCACCGCCATTGTTTGCTAAGATGCTGCTACTACAGGCTGGCCTCATAAGAGCGTAGAATATACTTCCATCGCTCCTCGTGTCTTCCATCTCCTGTTCAGGCCTTCGAAACCTCCTGGTGCTGAACTTCGACAGCCTCCTTGTCTGTGGACACTGAGCCAGAAGCGTCGCGGGTTGTTCCCCCGCCTAGGCCAACACAGACATACCGGCGGAAGCTTCTCGCTGGGAGACGAGCCTCAAACTGAGATCTTTGTCAGAACCAGGCGAACGCTTGTGTGGATGCGAAAAGCAACATACCATCTCGTCAATCTCTTCCAGAGTCCGATCCTTGACCTCTGGTAGGAACAAGTATACCCAAAGACTGGCAAACACCTGGTCAACAAATGGTTTAGGAGAAAGATCTCTGGCTCCAGAAAAACTCACGCTGATATCCAGCATGATGGCGTCCAGATATAACCGTATTTGGGACCCCAATTAAGTGACTCCGGGTTTATGAAATACGGAGCGGTAAACGTGGTGAGCCAGGCAGCGAAGAAGCCAACGGCGGTGGCGAGGCCAAAAGTGTAGGAACGCAAACGCTGGGATGGGAGCTCGCCGCCGGAGACCTAGGCATATGTTGCAACCATGCCCTAGGAAGTCGTCAGCAAGACGATTCTAAGAGACATGACAATGTCGAGGGGCTCGACGGACATTGTAGCCGAGGATATAGATCACCGCTAACGCAACGATGGCCTTGCCCGTGGACTTTGCGCCTGGCTTCACCTGGTACACAACAGCGGTGAGAAGTTGGGCAAGCCCGCAGAGCAGCAAGCCGGTGATCAGGAATACGCGGCGACGGCCAAAGTGGGTGACGAGGGCGCTATTGATCATGATGGCGACGACGCCGACCGAGATGAGGATGCACGAGTTTGCAAATGCATCGCCGATACCGGCCATCTGAAAGAAGTATGTTCCGTAGGCTAGCTAGTGTCAGCACGTTGGCGACGTCCTGGCGGGCAGCAACTTACCGATCATGTACATGGCTCCTGACGCCCCTTGAACGGTTAGAGCGCAGGTAGCGAGGATGGTTCGCCTCCGATCCACGGGGTTACGAAACATATCCAACACGACAACATTCTTCTCTCTGGCTTTCTCCATCTCCAAGGAAGCTTGGATGTCCTTCATCTCGCGGTCAATTTCGGCGTCGGTGCCTGGGCGGTGCCAGCGCAGCGCCTTGCGCGCCTGGTCTAGCTTCCCGTGTTGGGCCAACCACCGAGGGGACTCAGGAATAAGGAGTAAACCGAGACTCATTATGACGGGCATTATGTATATTAGCCCCAAAGGGATCAGGTAGGCATTGCGGCCGTCAATTTTTGCGGTGAAATTGTCAATGATCGTGCCCACAAGGCTGCCGACGGAGGTCCAGATCTGAAAGGACGAGATCATAAGGCCCCGATAGCGGGCCGGGGAGCATTCCTAGATAGTTCGGAGGTGTTAATTAGTGACCAGCACAAGAACGTGCTCCAACTTCCCGATGTTACGACACCACCGGGCTTACCTGTATGTAGAGCTGGGAGAAGGTCATGAACATGCCATTGGCAATGCCTAGCAGCAGACGGCCGGCATATAAGCCCCCAATACTCGTCGTGGACATCATAAGTACATTGGAGACTACGCACAGGGCGCTCGCCACCCAGACTGTCATCTTCCGGGACATGATGGTGGCCATGGTTCCGGCCATGGAGGAGCTAAGGAAGGCCCCGAGAGTCATGAGCGACGAAATGAGCTGTTGCCGCTCCGTGGAGATGTTCCATCCTCCCGGAACACTGGCGTCTGCGTATCCAAACACCTAGGTAGCGGGTCATCAGTTGTTTGTTGCAGGGTTATGGGGAAAGGGCGAGCGCCGGCGGGAAGACAATTACTTCAAGAAATCCAACCATGGCCTGGAGCCCGCCGATCAAGCCAAAGTCGAGGCCGTATTGAAAAGGGCAGAGCGACATCAGCGTACATGCTGCCAGACATTTCCAGTGGTGGGCAATGGTGTAAGGCTGCTCTCCCGACTCGCTGCCGGAATGGCCTGGGCCGGTCGGCGACGACGTCTGCTTCTCTTCGCCCATCTTGGTTGTTCCGAGGGTCGAGCGGCCAACTGAGAAAGCGGACGAGCCACCCCAAGGAGCAAGGTCGACGGCAGCGCGTGCTGATATGGAGTTATTGGGTTTCTGAAACGGAAGACAAATATTAGCGGATATCTCCGCATGCCCAACGACAAGGTTCGTCACAGTCCTGCCCAAGTCAATCTAACGCAGTACCTCTTGCCAGGCCCAGGCCCATGGAAGTGGTATTACCGCCTTCTGAGTCCCGTTGGGCAGGACTGTACGACATACTTATGCGACAGATCGTGAATGTTCCCCTCATCGGCGCCGTGTGCTATGACGCTTAGCCTGCTTTTACGGCTTTACCATCAATCTCGCAGACAGCGTCACATGTTCAACACCCGGGTGGCTATCTAAACAAGCTCGTTGAAGGCGATCTGGGATGCGCACCTTATTGTGTAATTATGTAGTATGAACAAAGTACACAGTACGGGAGACCCGAAGTGGGGCATCCATGGCGCCCGATCCAGCCAGGAAACGGCATAGCCGTGTTTTATTATCATTATCCTCCTAGTGCGGAACAGGTAGCTTATGTGGCGCGTCAATTTGAAACTTGGTTGGCCGTGCGAGTCGTTAGCAACCATGGTACGAAGTAATCTGGGGGAATCACGGGAGAGCCAGTGGCATGCTAAGCCCGATAGAGTCGTATCGGTGCGACCCGTCGATCTTCGGAGTTACTCTCTGTGTTCAGCCTCCATCGAATGAGAAATTGAGATGGAATTGCCGGTCTTTAGCCAACCACTCTCAAAGCCAGCCGCCATCGTTTGGAGGGGTCGCGGCGGAAAAATCAACAACGGCAAAAACAACCGACCTTTGTGTAGTAACATGCGGTACTGCATGGCTACTTGTAATTAGACATGCAATGTAGCCCAGAGGGAGATCATGCACCGAAGTTTCGAGTTGTTGTGGGTGTCATTGGAGGCTGTATCCATCCAGAGTAGAGTCCAGAGTATTAAGTAATTAATAATAACCAGGGTCTTCCCTTTCCATCGGATTTCGCTTTCTAAGACAGGAATATTTTCGAGGAGGTCCGAAGCAACATACACAGCTTCCTTCACTGAATCCCTCGTCAAGACATGCCTCAGCCATCTTTCGACTGCCGGTTGTGAGTTTGGGGACTTTCCGCATTGAGACCATGGCAGGTTCCAATTCGGACTTTTGACACACAGATGACCCACCGAACAGGATCTGCTGGCTCTCCAGTCTCACCACGTGAACGGTGGGACCCCGCTTCCTGCTTGCACGCTAGTGTACTCTCTTCTGACGGCATCTACATGCTCTCCACGCACGGGATATAAATTTGCTACCGAGATTGTCCATTCTTGACAAGTGTAAGGGCTATGGGTTTCCTGAACAGCCCCACGGCCATGGTCGGTCATACACATGTATTCAGTGATGGTTAATTACCACAGTCTTCTTGTCTGCGTTCTAGAAGGCCAAGCTTGCCAAGCTCCCATTCAAATCCTGCCCCTCCCGCCATAACGCTTTTGTTTTATTCTGTCAGACAGAAGACAGCCTTACCTCGTTACCATCCCAGAAGGGAGAAGGACTGGACGGGAAGTTGCAAAATTCTGTCCCTTCTGCGCCCATCTTGGTCCGCGGCTCCATTCGCGCTCAACCGTTGTCGTAAAGCGGCTGCTGTGCAACAATGCTTTCAGAAAAACTCATTGACAGCTTCACGCTGTTCAAGTTGCAATCGGCCATCGACGATGCGGGTCTTTTCAATGTCGCCCTCGCCTTGCTGGCCGTGGTAGCGACGGCTATTGCCGCCGACTACGCCCACATGCTCTATCTCAGGTCGAAGATGCCGCCCGGCCCCTTTCCCTGGCCTATCGTTGGCAACACGTTTACGCTTCCCGACACGAAGCCATGGTTGTATTTCGAGGAGCTGTCCAAGAAGTACAACGCCCCATTGATTACATTTTGGATCGGACGGTCAGTACTAGCAATCTCGAGCGGAGCTGATCGGGACGTGACTGACCCGTTCGCCACAGGAACCCGACTATTTGGATCAACGATGCCTGGTGCGCTCACGACATCTTGGAAAAGAAGGCGCAGATCTATGCTTCGCGGCCTCGTATGGTTGTCTTTGGCGAACTTGGCAGCGGCCAGGCGAACCTGGTCACCATGAGGATCCGGAACCAGCAGGAGCGGGACCATTGGCGTATTCATCGTAAGCTGATGCACGTGGGCGTCGGCGTACAGTCGGTCCGCGGTTACCGAGAGATCCAGAACAACGAGAGCAAGATCGTTGCCTATGACCTACTCCGCGAGCCGAAGGAGTACGTGAAGCACCTGGAGCGGTATGCGACCAGCGTCGTGTCCATCATTGCGTTTGGCCGGCGGGTAGCGAGCTATAACGACCCCATCATCACCGAGGTAATCGCCTTGATGCAGCTGGCCGCCGATTTGAACGTTCCCGGGAAGTCTTTTCCAATGCTTCTCGAGACATTCCCCAGTAGGTGGCCCTTGTCCCCGCCGTGGCTCATACACGGGACCGTCTCTAACCAATGACTATTAGTCCTGGCCAAGTTCCCGCGGTTTATGCCTTGGTTCAAGGGACTCGGCACTCGCAGCCAAAAAGGGGGCCACTACTTCTTCTACACCCTAGCAGAGGAAGCGATTGAGCAGTACAACCAGAAATCGCCTTCCGAGCAGGCCTCGATGCCAACGCCGTACGTCAAGACCCTCTTTGACGAGGCCAAGAAATACAACCTCCCTATCAATGAGCTCTCGGGTCTGACCGGCAACCTATTCGGGGCCGGTGCGGACACCTCCTCGAGCACACTGGTCACCTTCGTCCTCGCGTGCTGCGCGTTTCCTGATGCCATGGAGAAGGCCCAGGCCGAGATCGACCGAGTCATTGGGCCGAACCGGTCTCCGCACTGGGACGACTCACCCAGGCTGCCCTACGTCAACGCCTTTGTGAAGGAAGTCTTCCGCTGGCGCAGCGTGGCCATCATTGGCGGACAGCCGCACTCGCCCACGCAAGATGACACGTACAATGGCTGGCTGATTCCCGCCGGGTCCTGGGTCCAGGGGAACGTGTGGGCGATTCACCACCACGAGCGCGAATTCCCGGACCCGGACCGCTTCTACCCGGACAGGTTCTTCGAGGACAACGATCACCACCGCCCGTTTCCCGGCGACAGGGGCTACATGACCTTTGGCTGGGGCCGGCGCGTGTGCAGCGGCCAGGCGCTGGCCGAGCAGGGGACCTGGGTCACGGTGGCGCGGCTTCTGTGGGGATTCAACATCCGCAAGGCAAAGGATCCCAAGACAGGAAAGCAGATCGACGTCGACATATTCGCCTTCACGAACGGGCTGAATATGCGGCCGCAGCCCTTCCGCTGCGAGATTGTGCCGCGGAGTGAGGAGATCAAGGAAGCGATATTGAGGGAAGGGGAGCAAGCATTGGCGGATCTCAAGATTCACGACGGCGAGACCAGGTACCGGATGAGCACCTTCTATCAACAGCAGAAGAGGAAGCTGAAGGAGGAGCCCGTGCTCGATGAGCACGGAAACGTCAAGGTTGTCAAGGTCAATGATGTTTAGATCGCAGCCAGTGATACAGAAGACGGACAAATATGGGCTAGTAATGCCTGAACCAGCGCACTCCTGAAGCAGAGGAGAAATATGAGTATCAATGAAACTCATCTTGCCCTCTTTACTGAGTTGCTTTTGTCGATTCGTTGCTTGGTGTCCTTGTTTCCTCACAAATATACTGTAGCATAGGCCGGAGGCGTGGCGAAATTGACATTGGTCGCAGTCTATTAATTATTTGAAGAGCAGTGTGAATCGATGGCAGCTCCACCTTTTTTTTTTTCGATGCCCCGATTGCTTGAACAAGTGTCGGCTTCCACGGGCCTCGCATCATACAGTCTTGAATTAGTTGGGAATGTATGTACCTACCAAATCAGGTCTCGTCAATTTGGGGGATCCAGTCGACCAGAGCCTAATTAGAGCGAAGAATGGCTATTAGGGGAGAGCGCTTCGCATTTTCCCGGGGGGTTACCGCCTAATGACCACACGGCATCGCTCTAGCACTTGGGACCGGATGCTTCCAAGCGAAGAGTTACTAATACTTCGGTACGGAGTAAAGAGAATCGAAAGAGTGGTGGTGTTGAAACGTGTAACGGAAAACGGCTTCCAGATTTCGAGTCCGAGCGTTGATGCGAGCCAAAGCTGGGAACGCCAACCTAACTCCAAGTGAGCTTGGGTGAAAGACGGGTGCGGGGGAAGAGGCTTCGGATAACCCCCGCATCACCCACCCCAAGTTGGGAAAGCATCAGGCGCGGTAGATGAGGGGAAGAAGGCAGAACAGGCAACGACGGTCCGGAATAGGCTGACCCCCCCATTCGCAGGGGTGGAATTGGAGGCGCATGTATGTATGTACATACATAGGTACATAGATACATGTACATACCATACCGTTCCATCATATGGCCTTCATTAAGACCAGCCGGCCTTTGCGATACAAGGCTTGGATCTTCCGTGGTTGGCAAAGCTGATATCGACGATTACCATCATCTTACGGCCATTCTGCCCATTTTGAGCAACCGGACTCAACTACACCCCTCGTCGCATCGCCATCCCTTTCCAATCAGCCACATCCAGGGGTCTTCTTTCTGTCTCCTGATATCTAACGCCATGTCCACCACGTCGGCTCCAAAAACCGGCATCAAAGTGATTGTGGTTGGCGCCGGCTTCGGCGGCCTGACGGCAGCCATCGAGTGCCACCGCCAGGGCCACGACGTGTCCATCTATGAGAACTTCCCCGAGCTCAAGACCCTCGGTGACATCATCTCGTTCGGGGCCAACGCCGGGCGCATCTTCTACCGCTGGTCCAATGGCGAGATTGCGCGCCGCCTGCGCGAGCTGTGCATCGACCTGTCCTCCTACGGCTTCCGCATCCACAAGTGGGACACGGGCGAGGTGGTCTACCACCAGCCAACGCCCGAACAGAAGCCCGACGCACCCGTGCTCAACGGCCACCGCGGCGAACTGCACGAAGTGGTGTTCAGATACGCCCGCGACGAGCTGAAGATCCCCATCCACCTGGGCCAGCCTGTCAACGAGTACTTTGAGGACGAGAACCAGGCAGGCATCGTGCTGAAGAGCGGAGAGCGCGTCGTCGCCGACCTCGTCATCGGCGCGGACGGCGTGCGGTCCAAGGCGAGGGAGTTGGTGCTAGGATATGTAGACAAGCCGAAGAGCAGCGGATACGCGGTGTGGCGGGCGTGGTAAGTTGTTTTCGTTTGTTTTTTCTGGTTTTTTAGACGAAATAAAAAAGAAATAATAACTCCGGTATGTGTAATTCGGCCTCCCGCTGACCCGTCCCAGGTTCCCCAACACAGACATGATCAAAGACCCTCGCACACGCGAGTTCTGCATCAATGGCGACACTTTCAACGGCTGGATCGGCCCGGACGTCCACTTCCTGTTCAGCACCATCAAGGGTGGCAAGGATTGCTGCTGGGTCTTGACCCACCGCGACGAACACGACATCGATGAGTCCTGGTCCTTCCCGGGCAAGCTCGAGGACGTCTACAAGGTCCTCGAGGGCTGGGACCCGACCTGCCGGGCCATCGTCGAGAAGACGCCGAGTCTGGTGGACTGGAAGCTCGTCTACCGCGATCCCCTGCCGACCTGGGTGAGCAAGCATGCGAGGATCTTGCTCGTCGGAGACTCGGCGCATCCGTTCCTGCCCACCAGCGCCCAGGGGGCAACTCAGGCGATGGAGGACGGAGTGACGATTGCCGTGTGCCTGAGGAGAGCCGGTAAGAACAACGTGCCGGCTGCCGTTCGGGTGCACCAGGAGATTCGGTAAGCAAGCATAGATAGATGGCCCTAAGACTCGTGTCCGCATTTCATCTGACCGTAAAACAGGTATGAGCGTGTCCGCTTGGTGCAGAAGACCGGTGAGACCACGCGCGACCGGTGGCACAAAACAGACTGGGAAAAGGTCGCCAAGGACCCCAAGAGCATCGCGTTCCCGCGCGAGGACTGGATCCACCAGCACGATGCCGAGAAGCACGCCGAGGAGGTGTTTGACGAGATCTTCAAGAAGGTCACGCAGCCGGAACTCTTTGAGAATGTCAAGCTGCTCCCTGTCGGGCCCATCCCCGTGGCGGTATGATACAGATAGCTTCAGAAGCAGCAAGTCCTGTTGGATCCAAGTCCCCTTGGGGGTTGCATTGGATAAGCATGGGGCCTAGCATTTAGAAAGAATAGGCATCCTACATTGGTGATATCGGAAACAGCTGACACGCATTGAGCGGTAATTATGATGGAGTTTGCTTTGACATATTCAAGACACATTCTTACAAGGAGGATTCGGGCTGGTGGCTCGTGATTATAGCTAATTAGAGTAGGGCCTGTGAGAGATAGCACGAGAATGGCATGTTTGCACCCTAGTTGGGCCATGATCTACCTCCGAACTAGCGTGCTACGATTTAGCTAGGAGCATGATAGGGGTAGAAAAGCCACGCTAACACGGAGGTGATGTAGCCTCCCTAGCGCTCTTCCTGTATTCACTGTGTAGGATGTACGGTGCTGGTCATATTAGGTCGAAGTCGGAAGGGCTCGAGTGCTGGGTGGACGTTCAAGTCTACCAGCACCTTGCTTCGACCTGTCGGCGCATATCTCATCTCTTATAGTAGCGGGAATTACTCCAAGGATAAGACATTGACAAGTAGGACGTAATGGACTTAGTTGAACTGTATTCTAATTATTCAAGGAACTGGAACTCTTGCTATATCTCGTGATGACACCGAGACACGTATTTGAGGGATAATCGTTACAGTTGCTTTCCTCTTCCCCCCAACGGTCCTGAAGGTAGATGTTACCGCGATATCATCGGCTCTGGGAACAACAATTGCCGCGGAGCATCCGAACGGGAAAATCTCACTCTCGCCTTGTTTGGGGCCTAGTTACTCCCCATCTATCTGCATAATAATACTCTTGGTCTCTAGGAAGTTGTTCATGCTATGCAGCCATCCTTCTCTGCCCTGCCCACTGCTCTTGTATCCACCAAAAGGCAGATCAACCCCAGTTAGGGGGCTGGTACAGTTGATGGCCACATAGCCGCTCTCCAAGGCCTTCGCCACCCGCATTGCCCGGTTGACATCGCGCGTGTACACGGCCGCGTACAGGCCAAACTCGGTGTCGTTGGCCTTGGCAATGGCCTCGGCCTCGGTCTCGAACGTGTTGATGATGACAACTGGGCCAAACACCTCCTCCTTGGTGATGCGCGCCGTCTCCGGGGTGTCGAGGAACACGGTCGGCTCAATAAAGTAGCCGTTTGTGGTCTCGAGCTTGCCGTTTCCGCCCAGCGCCAGCGTGCCGCTCTTCTTGCCCTCCTCGATGTACTTCAGCACGTTGCGGTACTGAATCTCGTCCGCCTGCGGGCCGTGGTTGGTCTCCTTGTCCAACGGGTTCCCGGCTCTAGCGGCGGCAAATTTGGTCTTGAACGTCTCGATGAACCGCGGCGCGATGCTTTTCTGCACATAAATGCGCGAATTGGCCATACACACCTGTCCGCTGTTGACCTGGATGCTGAACTGTGTTTGCTCGGCCGCCTTTTCCAGGTCGGCGTCCTCAAACACCAGAGCGGGTGACTTGCCGCCTAGCTCGAGGATGACCTTTTTCAGGTTGGTGCGTGCCGCCTCCTCCTGAATCAGCTTGCCGGTGCGGCTGGAGCCAGTGAAGCTCAGGGCGCGAACGTCCATGTGGCGGGAGAGGATCTGGCCCGACGGCACGCCGTGACCGGATATGATGTTGAAGACGCCCGGGGGGAATCCTGCCTCGACAACAAGCTCGGCGATGCGGGCGACGGCGAGTGGTGCCTTCTCGCTCGACTTCAGCACCACAGTGTTGCCAGTGATAAGCGCAGGTGCGGCTTTGGAACCGAGAAAGTGGACTGGGGCGTTCCAGGGGATAATCAGCGCCACTACGCCGTAGGGCTGCCGGAGCGTCATGGTCACCAGGCCCGGCGTGTTGACACTTGCCTGCCCCTGGACGGTACCCCAGGCCTCCGAATAATGATCGAAGTGTGCGGCGGCGGTGAGCGCGTAATGATGGGTTGCGACGGGGATGCCCATCGAAATTGAGTCCAGGCGAGCTAGCTCATCCTTGTTCTCCCGGAGCAGGGCGGCCAGTTTCTTCAGGTAGACGGCTCGCTTGGCTCCTCCCATAGCGGACCATGCCGGAAAGGCGGCCTTTGCTGCCGCCACTGCGGCGTTTGTGTCTTCCGCACTCGCCTCCGGAGCTGATGAGCGTTAGCGGCGATGTCTTCCCTCAACCCCTCTCTCTGCCCCCCTTCAAGTCAGGCCGGGGAAACTGACCATGGCCGGACACTTGGAGCGTTGCTGGGTTGTATATGGGAAACGTCTTGCCATCGGATGCCTCGACGAGCTAGCGGTTGTGAGATTTCGAGTTCGGCTAAAGTGAAACGTGTTGCACGGCGTTCTTTTACCTTTCCATTGATGAGCATCCGAGGTTGAACGGGAGCGGTAGCAGCCATTGTGGTGCCCTTCCCTCCTGCTTTAGCAGTACTCGGTTGTTCAAACTAGAAAAAAAAAAGGAGGAGCCAAAGGGTTATGACAAGGGGCGTCCACTTCGCAGCAAAAAACAGGTACCTAATCATACATGAGCGTTTACCGATGATCAAAGTGCAGCGTCTTATGTCGGCTGCAATTGAGAAATACACTTATCCCGCGAGTACACTTGCCGTTACAGCCGTCACTGCAAAACCATCCTCTGGGGGTCGAACCCCGCTCGGCTGCAGGTGGATCGGTACCTACCTTTAGGTATACAATCTTGCCAATGTTGTGCTGTGACCACACCACCCCCGGCGTGTCCTGTGTGACATGTTGGGCGAGTTGTGGCCATGGAACGCTGTGCCATTTTTGCTGCGGTGATACGGCAGTTGGTCTCCATGCTCCATATTAACCATCCTACCTAACTGCCACTTGCCTGAAGCCGTCCGAGGATATCTTGGTGGAGATGCATATGCATGTTTAACCCTAAGGAACAGAGTATTACGTGTAGGAGCGTACGCAGATACCCATAGCCCCCCACTGGCCATTTAGCGCTCTTCCTTATGAGCGAACGGCCGGTCCCTTGATCCATACCCCGACAGTGGATAGCGGAAAGCATTTCCTGCGGGGTAGTATGTTCGTTGTATTTGGATGAATTACCCCAGCACACGTCGACTACTAATTAACTGACCTGTTATTGCAAAGCTCGCTTGAATATCTCAGGGAAGGGAGGTTTCTAGCGTTACTAGGGTATTGCCGATATATATATACTGTTATATACGGGTCTCTGTATTCGCACGGAGTACTTCGTCGTCAAATTGGAATTGCGTTGAAGTGCGAATCTCCCAAGTAGCAGGAGAAAAACTGGATCACTTAGTTTCAAACGATGTTCAGAACTTGGAGCAAATCGACATACGTTACCCTCTTAAATTGCCTAAGCTACGCATGTATGCATATAGAGGATGCAAAGGGAAGACGATGATAACGAGACTCGATGTTACACCGACGCGGACTCAACATTGAATTGCCGAAATTGGGGGAAAAGGTCACATCGAAATGCGGCGTTGGGAACTCATCCTCATAGTGCGTCTTAGCTTCTAGACTCTGGTCGGCAGCTGACTGCAATATTCGCGTGGTTCCCAGTGCCCGCTCGTGGGGTACTTAGATGCTTCTCGCTACATCGCTCAGTCTCGCTAACGATCATCAACGGCCTTTGTAACCTCGAGATCTGTCAGTTAATTAACTAATCGTACTCGTTACCCACGTCCGTATCAAACGTGTTCTTCAACCCAAAGTAGAGAATACTCTCGCTTTCCAGCGTCGCAGAGAGCCGGGCCCTCCTTGACCTTTGATCTTGCGGGAGCAGAGTTCATTGAGCGGATAAGCCAGCAATCCACCACAACACCAACGAACTCCTTTGTGACCGCGGCCCGTCACCATGGCCCAAAACGCACCCAAGGGCACCATTGCCATTGAGGAAGCCGTGATAAACCCCGCAGGCCTGTCATGGATCGCTGAGTCGGCGCCCTTGTTCGACCCCGGCCAAGCCCGGTCCTCCTCCTCTTCGTCCCCGGATACATATGTCCAGAGGCTGAATGATCTGCTCATGGACGTTCATGGCGAGCGACTGGCCCAGATGGACGCCCACGGCGTCGAGTACATGCTTCTGAGCCTCACCTCCCCCGGAGCGCAGGGGGAACCTGACCCGGCCAAGGCGCGGGCGCTCGCGGCCGAGGCGAACGACTGGCTGGCGGCGCAGGTGTCGCAGAACCCGCGGCGATTCGGCGCGTTTGCTGCCGTGTCGATGCATAACGCGGCAGATGCTGTGGCCGAGGCCACCCGGGCGGTCAAGCAGCTGGGCATGTTCGGCATCATGCTGAACGACTACCAGGTGGTGAACGAAGGGGGCAATGCCGAGGGCAAAAAGTACTATGACGAGGTCGAGTACCGTCCCTTCTGGAAGGCAGTCGAGGAGCTCGGCGTGCCCGTGTACCTGCACCCGCGCTACCCCCCGGCCAAGGACCTGCAGCCGGGGACCAAGTTGGGGGACAGAAAACACATCCTCGGCGCGGCGGTGCAGTTCCATCTGGATCTCAGCCTTCATCTGTACGCTCTTTGCTCGAGCGGCATGTTTGACGAGTTTCCGAAGTTGCAAGTCGTGGTCGGACATCTGGGCGAGGGGTGAGTATTCCGACTCCTGCAAAAGTTACCTTAATATAATTTTATCTCAAACCCCCCCCGGGGGGGGGGGGGGGGGGGGGGGGGGGGGGGGGGGGGGGGGAAGGGGGGCGCTTCTAGATGAGCATGGCTGACCGAGACCGTCGACAGGATCCCCTTCAACCTGTGGCGCGCAGACCACTGGTACAACAAGCCAGTCAAGAAAGCCACGAGGCCGTCCAAGCAAGACTACAGCTATTATTTCCGCCACAACATCTCCATCACCACCTCGGGCAACTTCAACACTCCTGCCCTCAAGTATTGCATTGGCCAGATCGGCCCCGACCGCTGTCTCTTTTCCATCGGTACGTTAGGATGATAATCCAACCCACTCCGAAGCGAGGCCTGACATTTTATAGACTACCCTTACGATAGCATCGCGGAAGCTCAGCAGTGGTGGCTTGCTCTTGATGTGCCCGAGGACCAAAAGAGGCTAGTGGCACGAGAGAACGCCATTAGGTTGTTCAAGCTCCCGCTCGAGATTTAATTAGTAATAACGCGTCAGCACTGAATCCGTAGCGTGGCGTCTTCCTACAACTACATAGCAGCCTGGTCGTCCAGGAGAGTCATCATTCATCATGTGCATGCGTGAAAGGTTCAATCCCCGTTTCCGAGTTTGGGTCTTCAGAGGAACCCAGCAAATGGCAAAACTCCCGTGGCAGTCAAGAAAACCAAACGTCAAAACGCATGAAGCAAAATACACTGCTATCATATCATGCTCCGTAGATGTACACATCCCTAATTACCTATTCCTTCTTTTCTCTCTGTCGGCAGTGTTACGAAGCTTGCCGAGTTGAGGCGTTGCTCGCTTTCCGTATCGAACCTTGCGGTTGAATGACCCTTCTTGCCACGGATAAGAGCGTGGAGGACGGGGATGGAGGCGGCAATGATGGTGAGCGCGCCTTCTGCGCTGCCCCAAGTGGTGACAGCGACGGTATCAGCTATTAAAAACCCATGTCAGAGCAACGCGCCGCTGCCACCAAAGCAAAAAGGGGGGAGGGTGGGTTCGGGCCCAGGGGGAGATGGGTTATAAATAGGGGTCACCATACTCGGATCTCCCGTAAGTCTCGGCAGCATGGCCAACTTGACGAAGGACGCGACACCGGGACTACAACGCCTGTATTAGCTGCTTTGTTGTGGTAGGAAGTCGATGACGGAGGAGGAAATTCCTCGTACACGAGACCCATGCTCATAGCAATTGCAATCCCAAGCCGTTTCTTGACGTCCAACGTCTTGCGCATGTGGAAGAGGATGTTCCAAGGGAGAAGGGCGAGAACCACGTCGGTACAGCCGGACCAGCCTGTCGTCATGATCAGCGTCAGCCCGCCGCCGCCGTCGCCACCCTCCATTGCTGCCGGCCATTGAGGGGATACTTACCAGAGGACCACTGATACAGAATCACGATTTTGGCCGGGTCGATGCACCACCCATCCAAGGTATCGTCCCACAGCTTGGCGAAGGGCCGGCACTTGATCCACATGAAGAGCATGGCGGTTCCCAAGATGGCGTTCATCGTGATCATGACGAAGCAGATGATGGCCTTCATCACCCAGTCTTGGCTAAGCCGGAGGAGGGTGAGGGCAAAGGATGTCTTGCTCCAGGCGGCAGCGAGGACGGAGAAGAAGCCGGCAAAGACGGCGACGAAGGGCATCTTGGGGAGGTTCGCTGGGTCCATGTCGTAGGCGTGCTTGCCGTAGTCGAGACTCACGCACACCGAGGTGGTGGAAGCCGAGACAACCAACGAGACCTGGGGCACACGATCAGCTTGGGCGTCACGCTAATTCGAGCAACTGAAAAAAAGACAGATCCCTTTCGCCTCGTTCGATGGCGCGAAGCCGCGTAATTATGCAGCGGTTAGCGAGCCGCTACACTGCATCGACGAAGTACACTAGTCTCGTTCACCATATCCCAACTTGGCATGTGCTTCCCCTGCGGCCCTACGACGCTCTCCCAGACATTGCTCCTTTTTGGATCTCCGAAAATACCAATATGGGGCGGCCCGCCCTCTGGCCGGTTCCGGGTACAGCAACACGTTACATAACATAGGGGAAGAGAGTGCGTGTCAAGAAGACCACGGGAGCGAGCCCTCATGTTGTTCGGCAAATGACAAGGGACCTGCTGTGCTTCTTGATGTCGGTTTCCCTCGCCGTTGAGCCGAAGAGAGCACGGGTCTTCGCCGTCCGGAGACACTTCTTTTGTCCGTTGCAGGGCTTCACAAGTGGTGAGTTGTGTTTGCGCTAGCCAGGGGCCCATCGGAGCCTGCAGTGCACCACCAGATGCAATTGGTGGTAAAACTAGCCTGGGAATAAACTGGTCTTCTGTGCACTTCCTCTTTTGTTATGTCGCTTGGTTGGCTTTGTCAAAGAGTTTGCATTTGACCACCGCCCTTGAGGACAATGATTCGAGCTTAATTACAGATGTGCGAGGCTCGTGTTTATAGTATATCCAGTACATGCCTGTAATCAACATAAGGTACCTTACTGGATATCCTAATTTAGTGTACATACAGATCAAAAACAAACTTGTCCAACAACTTACAATGGCATCACATAATCTGTAGTTGTACGAATGCAGAGACACCTGCTGGTCGCGCTCAGTCCTTCACCGGTCGACGGCTAGACCATCGCGTGACTGTGGTTTGTGTGAGACAAGAGACGAAAGTCCGCTGTCATGACATCCCATGGCCGTTAGCTAACTAGTGTAATCGCCAAACCGAGCTGACTGGGTCTGAGATCAGGGCATTGTCGGAAGATCGCCCGATCAGGTCCAAGATCGCCCTGGTAGACGAAGAAGCGCTGACGCAATGGGATAAGTGCCAGCAGCTTTACGATTGGACAGGAATAGCTGCGACACGGCCTCGCCTCGCCCTTCCTGGTCCCCTTGCAAATCATAGCTTCATTGGTACTTAGTTAGCTGCTAGTCCGGCAACACTACACGAATACGCTACATCCTCTGCTGCCCTGGCCCTTTCTGCACTACTCTATACCTATTTTTCGTTGGTATTGGAAGGTTGTCAGAGGTACATACTTCGATACCTCCTTCTAGATAAAACTGCCAAGTAGCTTGATGACGGGAATGCCTTTCTACATCATGGGCCTCATGGTCTTATTGGACAAGGCCCTCGAGCTTGCTCGTGCATGGCAACCTTGAGGCAGTTACATCTTCATACTAGGTACTAATAATAAATGGAAAAGATTTGCTTGGCAGAAGCTCACCGATTACCTTGCTACAAACAGGTAATTAGGTTCAAAGAATGGGCAATACTGAAAGGCACGTATTCTGATCTGGCCTTCTCCCTCGGGTCGAAGCGAGAAGCCTAGGGCAACACAGTCGCCAATGATGTTCTCGCCAGGAAAGATATAAAGCATAAACGCATGCACGTGTAGGAATTCCTTTTCGTTATCCGAAGACACTCTCAATCTCAGCAATCTGGCACATTTATTTGTAACTGCTTCCGTCTCCTCGTCAATAGCAAACAAAAAGGCACAATGGAGGACGACGTACCAGCAGGGTCAGGTCTTGCACCTGAAAGATAGTTTTGTGTACATACCAGATTGTATAGCACCATGTATGTACCGGCTTGTACCTCTATTGCTCTCGCTCATTGATTTTCAAAAAGAGCGCGAAGAAAGTCGAAGGCGACTTGACTTACTCTGAGCTTAGAGGCGCTATGAACTACGTACGTTGATGAAGTCGAGAAATGGCCGATCCTCCTCCTGTCTGTCTCGAGTTCAAGGTACTCACTCTTACCCGGCAAGACATGCTGGGAAATTGAATGCCTACTTGTACGGTACAGCGTACACATCCATCGAGTACGCATATACATTCAACCTAACCTCTTTTGGTATGCTCGTCGTCTCACCCTAGCGTAGACAGGGAACCCTGTTTCAGCAGCTGAGATCGTCATTTGAGCTTACAACACCCGGCGATAACCAGCCATACCGGGTCAGAGCGAAAGGTAAAGAGCGCTAGTCCCGCATGACACGAGGCAGTAGCACGATCAATCTAGCTCAAAAGCAAGAACGAGACAGACGGCAAATGCAAAGTGTCATGACTTCATTATAGAGATCATAAAGGTCGGCGGCTCCGACCGGCAGATACCATACAGGGATCTGGCAGCTATCCTACCCCTTTCCATCACAGGAGATACTCATTGAACCAGGTGACTGCCTGCAAAAAGGCCTGCTCCTTGGCAAACTTCTGCACCTTGATAGACGGGTCGCAACGGACGGCGAAACCGTGCTCAACCTGCGAGAAGAGGTTGATTTGGTAGGGTTGGCCAACCTCCTTGAGAATCTCCTCAGACCGGTGGCGCTTCTCGGAGGGGAAGATGGTGTCGGTCTCGGCGGCCGAGATGGCGAGCGGGCCCGAGATGGCCGCAAGCTCCTCTTCCTCGACAAAGGACGGGTGGGCGACGTAGCCGACGGCGATGCCGTTCTTGTAGTGTCTCACGACGTACTTGGCAACAGATTGTCAGTCCTTTCTCGTCTGCTTTGCCCTCGGGACACCACGTGAACGTACCTTGGCGCCGAAGCAATAGCCCACGGCGCCCAGCTTTGTGACGCCGTATTCCTCCTTGAGCGCCTTGATGCCATCCGCGACGATCGGGTCCACGGCTTCCTTGGTGTGCGGGGTCTTGCCATCCGATCCCTTGGTCAGCCACTCCATAATGTTGAACCCGGCGGGGCGGTTCAGTTGGAGCGCATCGCCTTCGAAAACGTCGAGGAGCAGCGTCAGGTAGCCGTTGGCAGCGAATTGGTCTGCGATGAGCTTGCTATTCTGCCAGATGCCGATGACATCGGGGATGATCAGGATGCCGGCGCCCTTGTGTTCCTTATCGGCGGGAGGGGTCGCGAGGTAGGCGTCGTGCTTGCCCGCGACGCGGACCATCTTGCCCGTGGGCGTGCCCCTAGGAACGAGGAGAATACGATGTCAGCTCAGGCAAGAAATGGCATCTCGACGGCGACATACTCATGCAGGACACCAACGGTGCAGCATCTTCCGGGGGGGTTGGAAGCCATGGCGGAACTGGTTCTTGATGTTGGCGGCGGTTGGACTGGGTGGCTGTGACGGCTGCAGAGCAGGTTTTTTGATGTTCACGGGCCGGGGAGGGATGCGATTCTTCTTCAAGCTTTCCTGGTGTGGAACGAGAGCGGAGTCTCGAAGCTTCCTTTGCAGTCGGATTGTCGGATTTGTAGTTGCCGCCGTTGGTCATAACCCAGTTCTTGCCCCTCCACCCCTCCTTCGGCCGAATCGAACCCCGCCCTGATTACACCATCCCATCCATGGTCCGCATCCGTCAATGCGCAACATGCCTCTTCAAGGCACGCAGAATTAACGTTGCGTTGCACCAGGAATCGTGCCAATGTTGATATACAGCATGCTCTGTGACACCGTGAATACAGACAGGACTGCTTCATTGATCAATCGTTTCGGCGTGTGGTCTTCGACTTTGGGACCTTATCCGAACACCTGAGCTGCCATCCGGGTCCACAGTTTCTGCGCTCCACTCCGGTTGCATTGCGCGTCTCACAGCCATTGAGTATCGAGGCCCCGTTGTCGGGTCATAATTGGAGCTCTGCATGCCCTTTCTTGTCCAAAGGGGGCGCTGGCGAGCCCATCTTGCGTTCTTTGGGATCGGCTGGAGGAGGAAAAAGTGGGGTAAAGCGTGGAAGTAGCCGCCAAAACGGCCCGCCAAGACGGGAGAGGTCGTGCCTGGGCTGGTGCAGGGCTGACGGAATGATGCAGTGGGAATCTGTCGGCAGGCTGTCCTTTCCAGATTACGCATCGCGTATCGTCATCCAAGCTATCCACTGCCGCTTCGTTCTGTTCCTTTACTGCATTTGTTTTTTGATTCCACCAGCTAACTTCATCAGAGAGGCGCACATGATGATGTAAATTAAGCAGTTCCTTTTTCTCGACATACGATGGAGAGCACCGACCGAGAGCATACCAAGACACCGCCTCCGGCCGATGCTGCTGCAACCGACAACCACAAGAATGTGTCGGATAGCAGACCTGATAAACAGAACGGGGGGAGAAGGAGCAGGATGGAATCCCAAGGCACCGCCACGCAACTTCCCTCCCCGGTCCTAACGCCGAGCGATCCGCCGCCGAGAAATACCACAGACTCGAGCCTGCCCCGAGAACGAGCAGTGTCGAACCCACTCCTTGGTGTACCGACTCCCGATCCATCTAGCGATAGCCAAAGCGATGGCGGGTCGTTGCACGGATCTTCATCTGCGGAACACATTGCGCCCGCCGCAGCCTCCGCGAGGGATACATACAACACCACAAAGACGCGAAGCAGGTCCAACACCAAGACGAGCATTTCTAATGGGGTTAGGCGCCTCTCTGTGTCCAAAATGCAGGAACTGACCGCCGCCCCCGAGTCACTGCCAGTTGCTGCCTTACCAGAGCGTGCGATCGGGAACCCGCCGCTGACTGCCGGCATCGTCGAGGCAAGCAGACGGCTGTCGAGAGCGACGGAGAACACGTCGCAACAAGGTTTAGACGACACGCGAGAAAGGCTACGCGATGATATTTCAGGCTCAAGGGCCTCGCATGAACGGCCGGGAATGAGTGGCCGCACGCTGTCCACGCCACCAATGGGCAGGCGAAGAAACCTTGGACAGTCTGCGGCACATCAGTCTCCGCGTCGCAACTCGTTTCGAGCCGCCTCGCCGGCTGCCCTCGAGCTCGGCGGCTCAAACAGCCACTCCGTGACGACAGATAAAACTGCCAATCAGCCTCGGACTGATACAGCTGAGCCGCCCCTCCCGTCTCCGATTCCGCCCACGATCCCACTGCCTCCGATGTCGATCCCTACGTTACTGCAGCTGGAGCTCGCGGGACAGCGGCCAAGTCCTCTTTATATCCACCACTCGTACGCAAGTGACATGCCATATGAGTCAAGCGCCATCAAGTTTGAACGCCTCAAGAACTTTCTGCTGTTGCCATGGTATCTCGAAACGGCCATGGCCTTCGGGGCCGCAGCTTGCTTCGATGCCTGGCTCTGGACTTTCACCGTGCTGCCCATGCGTTTCTGCATTGCAGCTTCCGTTCTGGTTCGCTGGTGGGCCTACGTGGTGGGTAAGGAAACAAGGTGGCTCATAGAGTTCGTCTGGCATGGCCTCGGGCGGATGTGGAAAAGAGGGCGCCGCGGTCGCGACATGTCGAGTTCTGGCGGACATGGACACCGGAATGAGGAGTCGAGGAGCAGGAGTAGGGCACGAGATGTCCACGACAGCAGCGCACACGTCACCGGGTTCACGGGCGAGGTGAGCGAGTCCAAAAGCCGCCGTCCGAACCATCGCCGCCCGTCGGGAACCAGCGCAGCTGCCTTGTCGAAGAATCAGGGCACCAGGCAATCCGGAGTTTTCAGGCACCGCAGAACCAAATCGAATCCTTCCAACCTGACGTCCTTTCACAAAGCCGATCTCCTCCAGGGAGCCATTCTGATTTGCAGCTCCATAGCGCTTATGAACCTCGACGCCAGTCGGATGTACCACTTCATCCGGGCCCAGTCTGCCATCAAGCTCTACGCCATCTACAACCTCCTCGAAGTTGGCGACAGGCTCCTCTCGGCTTTGGGGCAAGACGTCTTTGAATGTCTTTTCAGCACCGAGACGCTCTCCCGGAACAGCTCCGGTCGTTCCAAGGTGATGCTGCCGCTGGGCATGTTCCTGCTCGCCCTCGTCTACAACATCCTGCACTCCGTCATTCTCTTTTACCAGGTCATTGCCCTCAACGTTGCCGTCAATTCGTACTCCAACGCCCTCCTGACGCTCCTCATGTCGAACCAGTTCGTCGAGATCAAGAGCGCAGTCTTCAAGCGGTTCGAGAAGGAGAACACGTTTCAGCTGGCCTGCGCCGACATTGTCGAGCGCTTCCAGCTCTGGATCATGCTGATCATCATCGGGATGCGCAACGTTGTCGAGGTGGGCGGACTGTCGGTTCCTGGTGCCGGCAGCGAGGACAGCGGTCCGAGCAGTATCCCGCTGCACACGTCGTCTATCCTCCCGGCCAGCTTCACTATCCTCCCGTCGTGGCTGTGGTCAGGTGAGGTGCTGTCCCCGTTTATTGTTGTAATCGGCAGCGAAATGGTCGTAGATTGGATCAAGCACGCCTACATCAACAAGTTCAACAACATCAAGCCGACCTTTTACTCGAGGATTCTCGACATCCTGTGCAAAGACTACTACACCAACGTGAGTTCCCCCCCCCCCCCTGCTGGGCAATGTTGCTCAGCCTCTGACTGATTCTCACCTCATTCCAGGCCTTCGTGACCCCGTCCCTGACGCGCCGCTTGGGCCTCCCCCTTTTCCCCCTCTCTTGCCTCTTTATCCGAGCCTCTGTCCAAATTTACAACATGCTCCTCGCCACGCACATTCCGACTCCTCTCCCCCCCACCACCCAAACCTCCCTCACAGTTGACAATGCAACGCCATCCCCAGCCATGCTCGCCGCGCTCGACCGGATAGACCACCTCATTCGCAACGCCCTGGGCCGCTCCGTCCTCGGCTACCCCTACACCGCCGACCAGTCCGACAACGCGACAGCTGGGTCATTTGGCAGTGGCGATACCGCGGCATGGCCATCTAGGCTATGGAAACTCTCCTTCACCAGCGATGACGCCATCGCCGCGCTTACTACGGTGGTCGTGTTTATGCTGCTCTTTCTTATCCTCTTGGTCGTCAAGCTACTGCTGGGCATGGTGCTCCTGCGATATGCACGCGACCGGTACGCACGCATGAAGATTAAGGAGCACGCCATCGCGACCGGGCAGGCCGAGCGCGAGTCGTTCGATGCGAAGGGCAAGCGCGTGGGTGGCTATGGGCAGGTGGAGGTTGGCGATGACCGACGGCGGTGGATATTTGGCGATGATCTAGAAGGTCTGAGAAAGGCGAAGGAGCGGGAGAAGAAAGCAGAGGCAAACATAGAGCGGGACAAGGAGAAGGACTTTTCGAGGGTCATGAGGTATGAGATGGTTGCGAGGCGGATTTGGTAGTTGTGCATCCCTCGCGACGGTATCAGCTTGGTGTTGTAGACCTTGGGTGCATTGCGCGGCGTTTTCAGCGTGGCAAATACTCGTAGCCGAACAGCTTTTCTTTAAATTTGGCCATTTGGCTCTCCTGGTTACCGTTCCTCCGCCCTATCCCTATCCGCCATTAATTGGCTCTGCAACCCTTTCTTGCCTACGTGCATCGCCTTCTCGATTTCCCGCTCTTCGTCTCGCAGCCTCGCCCGTTCGTACTGCATCTTTTTCTCTTGTCGGCGCTTCTCCTCGGCGACCGCCCGCTCCCGTTCTTCCAACGCTCTCTCTCGCCTGCGTCTCTCTTCCCGTGCCTTCTTGGCTGCCTCGTCCTCTTGCTCGGCCGCCTCGCCGTCCTCCGGCGGCGGTCCGAGGCCCTGTATGTACGCCTCGATAAACGGATCGCGGACCTTGGGGTCGAGCGAGATGTATCGGATGTCTGATAGTATTTGGGACGGCAGGTTTGAGACCATGGTCTGGTTGTTGAGCGCTGACAGCGGCACCGACTCGAGCAGTTTCTTCAGATCAGCCTTGAGCGTCGCCTGCGGCAGCTTCAGCCGGTTGATGTGCTCGCGGTACCATTTCTCCCTGTCCTTGTCCGACAGCTTGGTGTTCTTCATCGGCTCTTCCCGCTTGTACTTCCGCCGGAACTCGGGCCAGTACAGTTTTGGTGTGGCCTTCTCCTGCAGGAACGCCAAGTAGGGGATCCGGGGATCCTTCTTCTCCTCCTTGGCCCGGCGCTCCTTGATTTCTTGGATCTTCGCCCGCGACCATTCCTCCCACACCTCCTTGCGCGCCTTTGTCGTAGGCAGGACGCTGTAGCGCGCGTCGTCAAACACCTTGCCCTCCTCGAGCAGCTTTTCCCAGGGGCTGTAGGGGTTGATGCGGAAGTCGTTCAGCATATCCTTGAAGAGCTCGCGCGCGTCTTCCTCGGACAGCGGAAGCCCTTCGTCGCCCTCCTCCCATCCTCCTTCGCCCTCCTCGCCTGGCTCGGCTTCGTGGTACTCGGCGTTCATGGCGGCTAGCTGCGCGGCGATGTCCGCTTCGGTAAACTCCGCGGGCCCGCTGCCGTCGGCTGAGCGCTCCTCAGTGCGCTGTCGCTTCCGCGCGTTACCGTCTTCATCTTGGTCTTCTTCGGCGCCCTCATCGTCTGTCACCTCGACTTCTTCGTATTCGGAGCTGTCGTAGCCGTGCGCTGCTGCCTCTTCCCGTTGCGATCCGTCGACTTGGGACGCGGACGCGACCGACTTCTCGCGGTTCTGTGTCGTCTCGTTTTCCTCGCCTGTCTGTCCCGGCTTCTTGCCCTCTGCTTTCTCCCGGATGCGCGCCTTGTCCAGCTCGAGGATAGCGGGCATAAGCTTCTCGGGGATGCGCCAGTAGCTCGCATTCTTGACGGGGTTGTATACGAACCGTCGGCCGTATTTCGTGTAGACGAGAATCCACGGCTCGCAGCCCGGGATGGCGACTTTGGACCGCGGCTTGTCGACCGGTTGCGGGCGCGGCCTGGCCTGGGAGCCTCCTCTGGCTCCTGCGCCGAACCCTCCCCGGTTGCCCTGTTGGTGTTGTCCGTACTGAGCCATGAACGCATTTGCGACTGCCGGGTCGGAGAGATTCAGATGCGGCACAGTCTGATGCTGCACGTAGCTGCTCATGGCCGGGTCCATCGGGGCGGCAGCGGGAACTGCAACGGGCGGCGCAACGGGCGGCGCGGCGGGCGCGACGCCGGGCCGCTTGTATGTCGACTCCTTCGTTTCGGCATTGTAATAGTAGGTGTGTCCGGTGGGTGCTTTGTGCTCGGTCCAGCCGGGCGGCAGCGGTGGCAGAGTGGAAGGCGAGGGCTGGTATGTGGACTTGAGCATGGCCAGTTGTGGGTGGAAATGCAATGGCAACCTAGTTAAAGCTTCATCAGAGACCGAGGGTTCTCGAAGTTGTCAGCTCTCGAAAGCGCGGCTTTGTTGCGCTGCAGCAGGCGGATCCACATGCAAGCTGGGGCACTTTATTGTGGGTCTCAAGGCACAGGCGCCAACAACCACAGCACAGCACAGCGAGCCAGAGTCGCGTGCTCCCTGCTGTACGGAGTACGGAACAGCCGTACTCCGTAATATTGTAAGGAATCTCGAGCATACTCCGTACATGACGTAACGTCCTCCCCCTCCAACCTGCAGGGCGTTGAGCTGCTCTCCAAATCTCCTGCCATTTCACCCAAGCGTATGGTCAACCATTCTTGGCAGTTTTTAGATGCCTTATCCAACTCTTCTTAAACGGCATGAACACCTTCTTCCTCAGCGTTTTCCACGACACCTAATTAAGCAATCACGCAATTCCAGTCACTTGGGCGGTCATAGTGGGCGAAACCTACCTGAGCAGCGCTCAGGAATGGAAGTACAATGAACACGTTCTGATTAGCGGCGGCGACCTGCTCATACTGCAATCATGCCGATGGGGAGTAGCGAGAACGAGCGTCATCCCACGGCTAATTAATCAGGGAATTACACCTACCCACGAACACCAACGAGGAAGTCCCCAATCCAACTGAAAAAAAAAAAAAAAACGCCTCCCGCCCCATTCCCTAAAATCATTAATTGTCTAACGACGACTAACATGAAGTACTCGGTATTTACCTAATTAGATCGGTAGAAAACGCTCGACCCCTGAGTGACACCTGGTTTTATTTTTTGGTGATTCGTAAGCAAGAGTACTCAATTAATATGTATACTAGTCCCCTTCATGATAGTCGAGTTGCTTTTCAGATGATGTCGGCTCAAGACATGGATTGGTACGGCTTTGTCCTCAACTGTACAAGAGTTCGGAATAGGGAACGGATTTTTGCATCATATGCAACATAGGTGGTTGATGGAGAAAATTTTTGAGACTTACTTTTTATCTCTTGGACCACTTAACGGTAGCAGGCCATATAATTCTAGCTTTGCTGTGCCGATGTCGACATTCCGCTCCCTGGAGGGGCTAGATGTTGATAAGGCCAGGAACGTTGGGAACTCTAAGTGCATCTTTATATGGTGTCATATATTCGGGAGTTCTAGAGTCTGTCCGATACCTCGGTGATTTCCTCATATCTGCTACTCGCCCGCCCAGCGTCAAGCTCATCGTGAATAATGATGATTCACTTCTCTTGGCGAGTTGAACAATAATTACCACCATCTCGTAGCAATGCCACTCCCTGAACAGCCACGCGCCCTTCCCTTGCTACATGAGGTTACGGATCCGTTGGCTCTCGTTGGAGATATACAGGACCATTTCTAGAGGCTATTCCTTGGTGTCTGGTGAGCATCAGCGATTCCTTTTCTCGAGAGTGTTGTGTGGTTCATCTCGCATCACGATGATTCATCTAGGGGAGGATGATATGCACACCCCACCGGGATATTCGACGCCCTCGTCCTTCTCAGGAACAATGAAGTAAGTCCTTCGGACACTTGCACCCAGCCACCATATGCCTTCTTCTTCCTTAGGTTTGCATACGTTCTGCTGCAACATCAAGACTGCCGAGTCCCTGCCCGCCTTCAACCGACTTCCACACACGGTTAATCCGATTGGCGGCAGCAATTTTGCAATTGGCTCAGCCATCAAGCTCCAAACCAAAATAATCTTATTTCGGTGGCCGCGTACTGAGCGCATTGAAGGTAAAAGAGTGGTGCGAGGTAAGCTTCAGCCACTCCACGATGTCAACACTATCCGAGGCAGGTAGCTCTTAGCCTCACACGCGCCGATACCGGGATTGAAGAATGTCCTTGGGTGCGGTAATTTCAATTCCGTGCTGGTCCTTCGTTGCGTCAGACATCGCGGTAGCGTTGGCCGTGAGGATGGCTTAAGTATCGCTTGCTCGGGTTGATGGTGGTGTGTCAATCCCTTCTAGACGAAAAAGCTTTCTAATTTGGACTCACTCGCCATACAGTAACAAGCTTCGTTCCTTTCGAATCACGACCCACTATTGTAATAGTGCGCGGCCGCTATGATATGACCATAGCCCGATTTACCGACTGCTATTGCCGCTCCTCTTGGCCAGGTCAAGCATCATGTCCTCAAGATAAGCCGATCCCACCCGAGACGCGGACCAAAATGAAACATCAAACTTGACGCCTTGCTCCAGATTAATTATCCCATTGGTGATGTTTTGGGATATTGGTCGTACCCAAACAGGCCGCTGATTCGTGACCTCGTCAAGTAATTTGTCCACAGGTCCCCAGCCAGCATCAACACGATTTTCAACTGAACGGGAGCAGCAATTCTGACTCTCAAGCATTTATTGTGGAGAGCGTCATATGGCAAACAAGCCTCGCTGCTGCTCGAGGGAACGATTTGACAGCGAAGATCAAGAAAACTTAGTCCATCCCAGAATGGTGTGTAAAATAGTAGTGATCGCTGAAACAGTCCTTCAAACTCCCGCTGCATCGGCAACAGTACTTATTATTCATCACTAGGCTTCACGGGGGCCTAGAAACTGAAAGAGCGTAAAGACATAAAATGATCCTTAAACCAAATAACGACCTCAACTGGCAACATGGACGTATCTCTACAATCCTGAATCGCTATTGACGCGCTGTGATCGGCAGAGCATACATAGTAAGATCTTGGTAGTTCCTTCCGTGATAAGAAGAGTCCGAGCTGACGATAAGTAACGATGACGAGGTGGACTTTGCAACTTTGTGTAAGACCGCATAACGTACATTGCTTCCGAATTCAGGGGGCTTATTCTCCATCTGGTCCACAAGTCCAACTAGATGGGGAAGGAAGAAGTATGTCTCCAAGAATCTTTCACAGTAAATATCCGAGGATCTGTTCTTGGGTATAGAGTTGCTTGGCGGATGGGGATGGGCTGCTCCGCACTCCGTATCTAACTCTAGTTTGCCATCGCGGGTCTATTAATAGATAGTTAATGTGCATTAAGTAATCCGTAATGATCGGCGATCATCCAATGCACAGCCATTTTGGTGTGGCGCAGCATTTTGAACCCAAAACTTTAAAATCTTAAACCTAATTAAGTACCGCTTCCCTCTGCAATGCACTTTTGTTGCCAGATCAGGCAGAGTGTAGGAAACCAGAGCCTCGGTACCTGGCACAATTGTCGTAGCTGCCACGCTGAAGCGCAGCGCGCTACTGGAGCACTGTAGCGAATGCGTAACCGGCGCAAGCTTTTAAACTTGGTTCTCTCCTCAACGGGTAGGCAATGTTTTCTCGCACGAAACGCAACTCTATAGTTGGATGGTTCAGAAGAGGCTGTTTCAGGTATCCCTCATTGCTCAATCATGTCCCGCAAGAAGCGTAACCCATCATGCACAAAATAGAAGTAGAGAGGTATCATCCGTGACGCTTCTTAGACCTAACCCCCCCCCCCCCGGCCCCCAAACAAAAGAAAAAAAAACCCAAGAACGAATATCATCATGTCCAACGCCTCAATATCAGACCAACCGCCCCTGCTGCAAGCTCATGAGCACTTGCTTTGCCTTTCTGTATCCAACCGATTCCCACACCAAAGCGAAACACGGGGGAACCCGGTCGGGTCATCGACCGTCTCCCGCTTCACCGAGTCGCATCTGAAAGCATGGCCCCATGTATTCTCGTCTCTGCAGAACGTGACACAGCAGTCGGTCTTGTTGGTTAACCAGACGTAGCTCGTAAGGTTGAAGGGGAAATCGTAGAAGCCTTCCTCCTTGATGGGATCGGTGTATTGCCCCTCGAAGTCGGGCTTCGAGAACGCCTGGAACTGGAAGTGCTCGAACACACTCGAGTCTGACTGGTTGTTAAGGAACGTGGGTGAAGGCGAGGCGGCCGAGGTTGTGGCAGTCTGTGTAGGCGTGCCCGACGTGCTGTAGCATTGCCGTTAGCATGGGTACACGTGAAAACCGGTCCAGGGACAGAACCCCTGCCACTTAATTACCTGCTGCTTTTGCTATCGTTCTTGGACGCCATGGCACCACCCACGCCGCCTCCTATGGCGGCTGCCAGCACGACGACGCCGAGGACGACGGCAAGGATGCCGAAGACGCGCCTCCGCAGGCCGCATATCCGCTTCTCCTGAACCGGCTCGCTGCCGACGTAGGTTGCCTCGTCGTCGTGCAGCGACTGCCAAGGCACCGAGCTGTTTGGGCTGAGTGCGCTGGCCGGCGGCTGTTCGCTCGCCGTCCCCCACGGAGAACTGTATTGGTGCCCTGGCGACGGGAAGCCGGACGGTGACTGCTCGGTGGGTAATTTCGGCGTGTCGTCGTAGTACGCGGGATACTTGTCCGGCTCCATGTAGAACCGTTGTTGCGGCGCTGCTTCCGGAGACGAGTCGGGCACGACTTCTGGTAGTTGATGCTCCCCCAGTGGCCGCGGTGCAGGTGCTGGCGGGTTCTGCACCACCTCTGGGGATTGTTGATCGGCCGGGAGGCCCATGTTGAGAAGACCGACGCGCGAGCTTTCCGGGCTTATCGGTATTTTTTGTTTTGTTCTTCTCGAGAGAGAGAGCGCCCTGGTTTGGTCTGAGTGCGATGAGCCAAAACGGTCAGATGTGGCGCTCGTTGAAGATCGCACTTGTGCACGATAGCTCTTGGCTTGCGCTCAATCGGTAGCGGAGAGTACACTAAGGTTTTGAAGCCGGCAATCTGGCGCCAGGTGCTGGGAAGCGGCTGGCTTCAAGGGGTTGACTTCAGCCAGCGCCGGCTCCGTGGTCCAGAACCCTCCAGGGAAACCCTCCAGGGAAACCCTCCAGGGAACCCTGCCTCATCAGGCATTCGCTGGGTTTGCGCTTGGCGTAAGACGGCGTAATTTCTAGGCTCTACCTGAGGCCAGCGATCAGCGGGCTGTGCTTCCCCATTTAGGCGACTAGCCGGGGGGGAGTGCAGCCCAGTGTCGCAATTGCGACAAGTTTTGCTATTCACTGCGAAAGCTCATTTGCCGACTGGCGAGCCTGCACAGGCATGCACAAAATCTCGCCCCGCGCTGTAACCCGTCATTTCCCACGTTGCGACCGAGATCTTCGAGGCCTCACGCAATTAGAGAAGGTGTTGCGAATCTTTCGAGTTTCAAGTGGAGACTTGTGTGGTAGCAGTGTACGGATTATGTAGGTAATCCGTACTACGGTAACGTAGAGGTCGTATTTTGCGACATCCCAAGTGCCATAGCACTTGTCAGCAATGGCGTTGACAGCGCAGCATGTGCCAAATCTGATGTGTGGCCCGCACCAGAACGTTAGTTACTCTGTCGTATTGTGCAGTAACTGCAGTTGTTTCGCTACATTATCCTAAAAGGAACACAATCTTGTATTTGTATACAGACGTACATACATATATAAGGTATCTACGCCACGGCTCGAAGGCTGCTAAGATTCTCCTGTCTCCTCCCAGGTGACTACCATTAGGGCGTCTTCCAAGATCGGCTTCAAGGCAGCGGTCTACGAAGTCAATATTAAGACGGATTGTCAATTTAGTGACCTTCACGAAAAATAATGCGGTGTGCATGCACAGGCAGCTCTTCACGAGAAGAGGAACTTCTTCGCCGCCACATTGGCACCGTGGCGCAAGGGCAGGGCGGCTACCCCGATCATGAACTTTATATTTGTCAGAAGCTATAGAACTTCTAAGAGTATTAGCCGCACGCATGCCACAGCGTATAAGGCGCTGTTCAACGCATTAGCTAGTTCCTTTGTCTATAAATATCACTTGTTTTGTCTCCTTTGTAGATAGTTCAACAAGGCACTTTTCCTTCCATCAAGACCACCCACTGTAGACGCTATTTCTAACGCTTCCGGAGCTCACCACTGCGTTTAGCAGTATTGGACACTACTAGTACCTCCGTCTCACGAAGGATTGAGCGACTGCGTACATCTACTCAGGGTATGAGGCTCTCGGAAAGGAGCCTACAGCCGAAAGTCGACCACCGGGCGGCCAGACCGGGTGTGTCCCGTAGTTAGTGCCAGCATTGACATAGTTATCAATCTTGCGGATGCCGCTTACGGCTGCACGGAGTTGACTCCGCGCCGGCGTGATTTCGGGCCGGAACGATTGGCAAAGGATTTCGGAGTCGGTGATGTACTCCAATCGACGGCCTCTGGACAAGTCATTCCCAAGGGCCGAGCTGTCGAACAAGCCGCTGGCGAACACTAGGAGTATAACCTGCCAAGCTTCAGAAGATTGTACTGGCCCTTTTGTGCGGGGCGCTTAGGGTGACACAACGTGACAACGTGGATTTAGAGAAACCTGTGACTGCTTCCAACGTTCTTCGTCGCTCTCGCCCTCCTTGTCTCCTACCCTCACAATATAATCCTAGTTCAATGAGATGGCTGCCACGTACGACCATACCCACCAGAAAGCACGGCATCCCGTCCGCTCTGCCCTAGTTAAGCTGGTGAGGGTCCGGGTAGTAGTTGGGTCGGTGACGACCAGCGAATGCCGGATGTTGTACGTTTTTGCACTGCTTTGATTTGATTTTTTAGCCTTTGACCGGATTCTCTGGGATGCGAATGCAGGGAACAATAGCCGCGATATGAAGAAGCCGAACTGGGACGCCCTGAAATCCGTATATTTATACGCCAAGAGTCCCTGTTCTGGAGGAGCATTTTGCTTCCATGAGTGGCCATGGCAAACCTGCTTACCGGTAGCTTCCACGGAGGATAGAGGTAGGTCAACATACCCAAATACCAATTCAGGGGTGAAGCCGTTACAGCAGCGCCCAGCTTGGAGAAATTTCAGCACACATGCAGAGCTCTCTGACCACGATTCGCGCGAGTCAACGATGAAACATTGGGAGGTCGCCCTGGCCGGCGTGTCGGCTTCTGATACATGTCGGGGCAATTTTTAGCGACCCCACGTCCGGGATACTAGAATAGTAAGCAAGAAGGCTGGCGGAACCGTTTGGGTTGGCGCTATACGGGACGGTGCCCTGATGGACGGCGTTTCAGCAGCGTAAGCCTGTACGGCGAACTACGCGGTTGTTTGCACCTCGGGCGCGGCCGTAGTTGCCGGTTGTCTGTCCCGTGTCTACCCGGTGCTGTGTCTACTGCCGAGTCGCCTGTTCGTATCCTTTCTGCTACAGACGTTGTTCTCGGTTTTCTGTTGGGTGAACTCGGGCTTGTGCTTGAAATCAACACTCTTTCAGGCGGTTTCTTGCATCTTAATATCTGACATATTACGTTTCTCTGTTCTAATCTGTAAGAGCTTCGCTGCGTGATTGGATAACTCTACACCTCACGTACGCTATAAACTTCCATTTGACAAATTAAATACCCCAACGGTGATGTACTGTACGCTTCGCGCACCCTTCATCATGGAGACTTACAGCAGGCATAAGGCGAAGCTTTATGGGTTGTAGAGTTGACGAGCCGACTGCTAGGGTAATTCCATAGCACTGTTGGTCACATAAACCAGTCACTTTCCTATACGTAATTATTACATCTATCTACTAGCAAGTACCATACAAGTACCATAGAAGTGCCTGACATACCTAGTAATTAATACCGCTGAACTTGCAAATCACAGCCAGTTTAGCAATATACGGCCAGGAGAAGAATTGATACGACGGGGAAAATCTCACGTCAAGCATCGCCATTATCCCTGGCGACGAAGTATAGCTCCAGCCATACCCTTGCGGCAAAGGTACCCTAATTGCAGGTGGATAGGTAAGAAAAGAACACCGCCGGAGGATAGAATTAGAGGATCCAATGGGTGAGACAGATTGATATTTGGAGTTTTAGTCTTCCGATAATATAATTAGAAGCAAAGCTCCTTCCTTCACTCTTCAATGGGTATGTTTACACATATAAGAGGCTCACTCAATTGAAGCGAAGCTACAATGAACTCTGGAAGCTGATAAAGTAATCAAAGTGTTGTTCCGCTAACAACTGTTCTACTTCTTCCGCTCGAGTATTTCCTTTTATTGCCTTTTATTTTTGCTATTTTAGGGTTAATTATTCGTTTTTTTTTTTTTACTTTTCTCTTTTTTCGACTGCTTATTACTTACTATATCGTATTACTTCTTCATCTTCCTAGCTTTCTACCCTACCTCTTTAATGTGCCTACAGAGTACCTATAGTACTGGTTAACTATTGGTTAACATAGTAAGAAAAATAATATAACTATCCGTATATTTGACATAATACTAATTAGGTATGATTAATTAATAACTCCAAGGGCAGACACGCTCTTTATATACCAATAATTAATACTCCATGCCTAGTCTATCACGATCCATTAGTCAGTACCTATATAATCCAATAGCCACAAGGTTAAGTTTATAAGGCGGTTAGTGCTATAGCTCGATAGCTACAAACGACTATAGCTCGGACTAACTATAAGATATAACACCATAGCGATATACACGCCATAGGCGGTACTCCTAGACCAACTAGTACAGTCTACAGAAGTAGTAATAAGATACGTTAATTCTTCCAAGTGCTAGAGGCACTTAGGGATACTATCTAAATATATATCTATAACCCCTGGCTTATCATCCCTATTAATAGGTCTGTCAGATCTAACCTACTGACAACTATATACTATAACAGGTACTAGGGTTCGAGAAGAAAAATATAACGACCCGTCATAACTTAGTAAATACATTAGTCATTTATCTATAGTAATAATCCTAGTAAGTGTCCCGTTTGTCCTCCCTATTGTCAAATCCGTCCGTCCCTTAGTCCTTCTTCCTGGCAGTTCCTAAGTTTGTAATGAATGCCGATACTGCAGACAGACGCTCCTAAGGGGGCCGCGTAAGTGTTCTGGCCCTGGCCTAGGCGTCCCTGACCGGGGTACGGTTGCCGTGGACCGCACTGGTGGCCCTCTTACGCGAGGGGCTCTCCTGCGCCGGCGTGTCCGAGCGCGGGCGTTTCTGGCCAGTGGCCGCGGGCGGCGGCGGGTGTGCTACCGGCCTGGCAATCGAGCTCGGGGGAGTACTGCGCCTAGTGGTGGCTGGCGGAGGTGGGCGAGCTGTAGGCTCCTGGCTCCTGGAAGCCTTCTATAGTGTGGTAATTGCTATAGTACGCTTGGTAAGCTAGGCGATCGTTTCTTCTAGCTGTTGTATCTTCTCGTCCGCTCCCTTCCTCTAGTTAAGGGTAGCTATATGGTTATTGTTTATAACTATAGAAGCCTCCTTTAGTTGCCTAAGCTCCTCCTTAACTTGGTTAAGGTCCTTTTTAATATTGCTAATGGCCTTATCCTGCCTCTAGACTATAGCTTAACCTATATTAAGAAGGTTAGCCTTGGTAGCTAGGTACTAGCGTTTGGCGAAGTCCTTGTTAGTCTTATTATCCTTAGTGGTACTATAGGCTATAGTAATATTTATAGATACGGAGTATAGGCCTTAGTGATTAGTTAGGCTATAGTAAAGGTAACTAAGTTTAAATAGATAGCTATTAACTAAGGTATTACTATCTCCCTTTAATATATAGATATAGGTTATTAGTAGTTCCTTAGGCTCTAATATACTAGTAGGTATTATACCGGTAGTATAGTAGGCCTTATATACGTTCTCTAGCTTTTTCTTAAGGCTATATATAGCTATATTAGCCTTATATAAGTTATTACTAGCCTTCTAATAGAAATAGTAGATCTAGTAATAGGTATAGATAAGCATTTCCTTATTATTATAATATTCCTAGTAGATATAGGCAAGGTAGTCCTTAATAGGCCTAATCGTTATAGTTATAGATAGATATAGTAGGCTAGACTTGATAATATTAGTGCTAGTAAAGGGGTCGAACTCTATGCTTATAAGGGTGTTTTCGGCCTCCTTAAGGCTATCAAAGGTAATACGTATATTATTAAGCCTACCCTAGGACTTGGCCTCCTCCTCTTCGTCCTTAGGATCCCTCTTAGTCCTATAGGCAAATCTACTAGTAGGTGCCCTATATTATATATACCTAATAGGCGTAATAGGCTAAGGTACAGGCTTAGGCGGTTAGAGTATTAAGTCTAGCCGTAACAAGGCCTAGGCTATCGGGCTAATAGTAATATTAGCTATAGTCTTATTAACGACCGATATACTTTTTTCGTCACGCTACTTAGTACCCTATAGTATAGCTATAGGTAAGCTAGTATACGTATATAGGTGTATAGTCGTATCTTAGGTAGTATTAGTAGGGCCGGATTCTTGGTAGTCCTACTCTAGTTAAGCTATATCTGATTCGTAGGATAGGAAGTCGGTAGGCTCGAGTGTCGGAATTGCCTAGCGTGTAGTTAGTGGCATTAGAGGCCTCTTCTTATTTACTATATCCTATACCTTAGTAATAGCGACCTTGATTAGCGATAGAGGGGTTGGCGTAGTATCCTTATCTATAGGAATGTTAGGGAAGGCGTTAGCTAGCTACTTATACTAGTATACCTTAATCGTATCGACAGGGACCTACCTAGTTTTATTAATATATTAGGCGTATATAACCGTATAGGTGCCCCCTATCTTGTATACTATATTACCGTTAGTAGTATAAGGCTAGAATCCTCCCTATAGGTTTAAGGTCTTATAGTGCTTAGCGAAAAATAGCGCCGATATAATATAGTTATTATTATTATTAGTAGCTTTATATAGGTCAATTATAATAGAGGTACCTATAATGACACTAAATAGTATTACCTTTATTTTGCCCTTGATCTTGACAAAGGCAAATTTAGCCTCTAAATAGGGAATCTTAGTAGTATCGTCCTTATCTATACTATAGAAGGTCTTATAGTTAGCTATAATCATTTACTCTCCCTATAACTAGCGGCTATTAACAAAGTAGTATATAGCTAGTAGGCAAACTACCTTATACTTACTCTTACTTATATAGACCGTATTAATCACGCTTCTAAGGACCTAGGCTATAGCGCCTGTCTTACTATCGTAATACCATTTGACTATAGCATCCTCCGGAAACTATAGGTATAGAGGGCTAAAAGTGTCGCAGGTGACATTACGAGGGGCATTAGCGACTCAAGGGGGTATACGCTATAGGTTATGCTATAGCATATTAGGATCTTCGCCCTCGAAGGCTATAGCTATATCTTTACGGTATACTCAGACCAGGCTACCTATTGCCAGGTCATTATAGAATTCCTCTTCGGCACCTAGGTTAGTCGTAAAGCCTATACCGCTTTCTAGTACTATATCTAGGTTCTCAAGGAGATCTTGGACATTGCTATCCGCCGGAGTATTGTTTTCGCTTACAGGGCCAGAGTATACGCCTAGTACGGGCGTAGGTATAGCCTATACCTAGTTAGACGCCTCTATGGCCGTCTACTTCTTCCGCCGATTGATAGGCATAAACGCGGTGGCCGGAGTATCGGCTGCTTCGGTCGCTATTGCTAACTACGATATAGGTATATCTTACTAGCCAACCAGATGCTTGTTTCCGGTGGCTAGGCTTGTTACTATAGCTACTATTGCTACTATAGAGCCCTAGGCGCCTTTAGTAGCCTGTTTATCGCTTTTTCTAGCCTTACTTCTAGATTTGGCCATTGTGACTGATAGAACTGAGCTGTTCTAGGTCGACAAACTTAGTAAAAGTCGCGAAAGAGTGTGGTTTTCTTACGCGTGCGATAGAATGAAGCAAAAGGTAGTAGGAAAATACTCTTTAAGGCCTCCTTTTGATAGAAATGGTAGTACGTAAGCTATAGGAGATAGCTATATAGTTACATTAATAGAAAAGGCTAGTATTAAAGAGTTTAAAGGTTAGAAAAGAAGGTAGTTATTAAAGAAATTGTAGAAGAATTGAAGAGGTTCGAAAAGCTAGAAAATAGTAGGAAATCTAGGGGTTTTTATAGTTTTTAGATAGGGCTTTTAAAGATAGGATAAAAGAAGGCTTAAGCTATTAGTATTTAGCCTTACTATACTAAATAGGTAGGTTATTTAGCCCTATTTACTAAATAGTTAGGTTGTTTGGTAGCTAACTAAGCTAGATATGTAGTTTAAAGTAGCCTATATATAGTAAATAGTAGAGTTTAGAATGAAAGTAGTAATAAAGATAATAGTATAAGGAATAGTAATAGGTTTTCTAGTATTAAAATAGATTTAGGGTAGCCTATTAAAGGTACGTATCTCTAGGTGTTATTTAGCTTCTTCCTAGCTAGGTATAATACCCTAGGTCTAGCTAGAAGTCTTCTACTTTAGGGGTCGGCCTCGTTTCTTTCTAGGTAATGGTTAAATCTAACGGCGATTCATATATTCCTAGATCAATTCGCTAGAAGTGGCCTCTAGTTCACTCTAGGGAAGCCACTAATCGTCCTTTACGTCAAATCCAAGCTAGCGAACAAGGTATTTAACCCTCGGGCGCTTCTTTCCACGTATATAGTGGTCGATAATCTTCTCGATCTGCTAGTATTCCTTACCGTCAACTAGAATTGGCTATGGTGGTGGTACGGTTCTTTTAAATGGATTAGGACCTTGTTTAACGTGGTAGAGTTAGGTAATAGATACGACCAGATGGACCTTCTAGGATTTAGGAAAATCTAGCTTGTAAGCTAGTTTTCCTACCCTTCGCTTGATTTTGAATGGTCCTACTCTCTAGGCTGACTATTTCCTATTAGGTTTACTAGGTAAATGGTATCCCTTGTATAGCTATAGCTAAACGGTGTCCCTAACTTCGAATTCGGTAGGTATATATCTCTGGTTATACTATAGTTTGGCTAGTGCTATAGCCCGATCAATCATTTCACTAGCTTCGGCCTGGTATTACTTATATAGGATTTCTAAGGCCTTACGCCCGCTAGTTCTAGCGGTTTTCTTGCTTAGGATATCTAGCACTAAGTACGGTTTGAATCTATATACTAGCTCGTTTAGGGACCTCCTAATGCTAGTAACTAGCGTATTATTAAGGTAATGTTATAAGGCTAGTAGGATTTCAACCTATAAGCGGTCAGAATTTACCGTAAAGTTTATCTATAAGGTAATTTCTATAGTTTGGTTTGTCCGTTCGGACTATCTATTAATCTAAGGGTAGTAGGCTATAGAAAACAGTAGCTTAGTTCCTAGTAGTAAGAAGATTTCCTTCTACAGGTTAGATGTAAATTTAGGGTTATGATCACTAATGATTTAGGCTGGTATTCCCTAGTCGGTGAACATCTAGGTCCTTAGAAGAACCGTTGCCTATTCTTTAGCCATATACGTCCGGCAGCCAGCCATAAGAAGCTTCTTCTTACTAAACTTGCACGTCACGGTATAGAGTGTATCTGCCAGGGCATGGCCTTCGAGTGACCAGAGGGTGCCGGTTATTAGCACTAGCGGTAAGTCGGTAATGAAGTCTATAGCTACCGTATAGAATGGTATAGGCTAGGTACAAATTGGCTAGAGTTCCCCTAGCGGTAGGTTACGATCGGTCGAATTGGCCTAATATACCTTATAATGCCATACGAACTTTAAAACCTTCTAGGCCTTCCTACGGAAATAAATAGCCACAAGCTTATTCATTATCTTATTTTCGCCAAAGTAGTATATATCGTTATAAACCATCTAAAGGACTTGGTTAATATAGTTTTCTAGTAAACAAAGTCTTCTAGTACCATCAAAATCTATATAGAAAAGTAGTCCGTTCGAAAGTTCGAACGGTCCTATAGGTAGTTTTAGCTATTTGTGTTTTCTAGCTCCGGTACGGTCATTTCTAACTTAGTCGTTATGCTCCTTTGGTCAAGACTCCTAGTTACGGCTTTAGAATCGCTCCTCTTATAGGAGATACCTACATTTCCATTCCTCCCTTCTCCTATAATAGTCGGTCTAGTACTACTAGCCTTGACTACCCTTTCGGGGGTCAGTATATAACTAATTAGCTTGTTCCTCGTTAGTATTATCACTATCATTACCGCTAGTCCTGTCCGAGGTATTATTAACATTAAATATAGCTACCTTCCTTAACCTCTTTTCGGCTCTAAGTTCCTCTAAGAGGGCTTCCTATTTTTTAGAGGTATAGAGGAGGTATTAGTCAATGGTATCTATCTCGTGTAGTTTAGGGCAGAGCTTATAGAGTAAGGGAGTCATTGCTAACTAGAGTCTAGTCAAGAGCTAATGATTCGTCTTATCTCCCTAGACTTGGGTATAGTAGAAGAGGTCTATAGCAAATTTATAGATAGATTTGCCTAAGGCTAGGTTATCTTTAGTATAGCTATTCTAAACCAGCTATTGACCTACTTAGTTAAACTAGATACCAAATCGTTCCTTAATCCTTTAGAGCTACGTCTCTATATTTATATCACGGAAATATATATGTAGATGCCACCTGGGCTACTAGCACAGACGGGCTAATCAACCGAGGGAATGGAAGGACTAATCATAATATAGGAAGCATTGTGATCACTACGTTCACCAGTGATTAGGGTGATCACCACCATACGCTCACTCACGATCACCGTGATCAGGAGTGATCACCAAGGTTATATATACATATAGATAGTCACTCGTTATAGTAGACTCTAGGAGTTCACTAGTGATAGCAACTCTTCCTTACAATTATAGTACTTATAACAACCTTATACTACTATAAGAGAGACAACTATAGTATTGTTATAAACCCTTTGGCTTCACCGAATCCCTCAGACGACCTGTACATTTGTCCTACATCACTTACCTTCGTCTAAACCCTTTTAGAAGAAGTCTGAGTTAGGTTCGTCATACGTTGCTATCACTCCCTTTGTTCTATCATGGTTCAGAACGGAGGTGACTTCGACCTCGACATCGATATAGCTACCAACGTTATGGCCGAATAGCTGCTCGCCTAGCTTGGTTAACTCTAGCAGCGAATCCAGGAGTTGGACCAGAGAGACAAGGCTGCTCAAGCTCGAATCAAGGAACTCGAGAACGGCGAAAAGCACTTATAGAGATTGGTTAACGAGGCCTACGCCAAAATCAAGGCGCTTAAGACTGCCAAAGCAAGCCGTATCAAGATCGAACTACCTAGCAAATACGGAGGAACCAAGGAGGATCTCGCGGGATTTTTGACAAACCTCCGATCCTACTTCTAGCTTAATGATAACAAGTTTCCGGACGACAAAGCCAAAGTCCTCTATATAGCTACGAGACTAGAGGGTAAGGTACTTAGATGGTTCGAACCTATATAGAATGACTACCTTACTAAGGAAGACGAGGATAACTAAGATACCTTTATATAGGTAGTCTTCTGATCCTATGACCGTTTCGAAGAAGAGCTTCGGAAGGTCTTTGGCGATAAAGACGAGAAGATTTACGTATAAGAAAGGCTCGCTAATCTCTAATAGACTAAGTTAGTAGCCTCCTATGCTGTATAGTTTAGATAGGATATATTTAAGTCTTAGCTTAATGATAAGGCATTAATGTAACTATTCTATAATAGCTTAAAGGAAAAGGTTAAAGACGAGCTATATAAGTATAATCGGCCTAAAACTCTAGATAAATATATCGTATAGGCTATTAGAATTAACGATCGGCTCTATATACGGGAATAGTAGAAACGAGGTCAAATAAATGGAACTACGGTTAAGGCTAATGATAAGAAAAAGCAAGCGTATGTTAGTACCTTGTATAGGACGTATTCTAGAGCTATAGATATAGATATAGTATAGAAGTAGGATAAGAAGAAGATAGCTAAAGATAAGTCTAATGCTACCTACTATAACTACGGAAAGAAAGGACATTATAAGCAGGAATGTCGAAGCCCGAAGAAAGATTAGAAACCAGTCCTAGGAAAGGAAACTAGGGTCATTGACGAAACCAAGGATATCGTTAAAGTAGTAGCTATAAGCTATAAAGACAGGGATAGCGATATAGATAGTCTTAAATATAATAATAATAGCAAAGATAAACAGACGCTATACTCCGAATTGGTTACTATAGACCCTAAGATAGGCATTGCTAAATAGGATATGGTAGGGGAGTATATACTACCGATTTTGATTCTCCTAGCCTTGAGATAGTAGGGTTTTATAGTTATATAGAGATAGGATAGATTATAGACGACCGATACCTAAGGAGTTGATCGACCTAGACCGAATATCTTGTTCCTTTAGGAACGGATCGAATGGTATTATAATGAAGTTTTTCGGCTTAATATAGAGCTACGCGAACGAGATGGATGCCTGACTTGACTCGCCTAGTAGAGCGACGAGACGAGGGACAAAATGAGGGAACTCTAACGTATCGTAGAAACTATTAAAGGGGAATAGCCTATGACGTACGATAGATCTGATAGTTATACTAAGCACTTTGACGATTAGTAACTTAGCTATGACATATAGAACCTAGAGTACTAGTTTATATACGCGAACCGTAGAAAAGATGAATATATATAGGAAAGCTATTAGAAGAAATATTCCTACTTTAGCATTAGGGTACCTACAGTCTATATATAGTAGGAAGGGTTTAGAAAAGAATTCTAATATCTTCTAGGCGACACTATATAACTATACCCTTGATATAAGGTATATATATAAGTGCCCTAGTTCTAGTATATAGTATATAAATGCCGATACTACTTTCGCGACAAATTCGAAAACAATCACTAGCCGACCTGATAGGAAAATGGGGACGGAAGTTTACGCCTTATAGAATAGGTCTATAACGTGGGAAATAGAGCAGCCGAATTACTCTGGAAGATCGAAACCCGGAGTCTAGAAGGCATTATGGTAGTTCTAAGACGAGCCTGGCCTAGGTACTACGGAATAGGACGAGATATATAGGACTTATACTAGAGCAACGATTGTCTCTATTACACGGACGAAAAGAAATCGCGAGTTCGGGAGCTTTAGATAAAGCTATAGACTGTACGACGAAAAGTAGAACGGACCTAATAGTAGGAAGCTGTAAGCACTTAATGGCTTATAGAAATGAGAACGATTGACAAAGCTACTATCAGCCGAACAATCAAAGAGGTTAGTACTGACTTAGGAAACAGGTTAGGGCCCTTTAAGGGGCCCGAAAACTATTAATGCCTATATAATAGCAAGTGGTAGCGTAGTATAGGAGGAACTAGCGTAAGAGACTACTATATCAAGACCTCCTGGTAGAAATATAGGAAATCGCTATAATCTTTAGACGACAACGGTAAGATAAGCGACTATAGATAATGGCATAATAGAAGTAGTACGAAATGCTTATACTAGTAGATAGTAGAGTAGAGATGAACCTAATTTCGCCGATACTTGTAAATTAGCTATAGATACCTTAGAGGATGAAATAGAAGTATAGTATAGTCAAAGGGCCATTCCCGATGTAATAGGTACGTAGGGAGACCGAACCGATCGATATCACTATGGTAGGGAAGACTATAGCAGTCGTATTTAGCATTATAGACATAGGTAACGATAAAGATATAATACTAGGACTACTATAGTATAAAGACTACGACCCGGACATTAGCTAGAAGAATGGTGGCTACTTGTAACCCTAAACGGAGTCGTATTCGACTAGTGAGATAGGGAGTACGCAAGGATCACGAGCGGACGATGCTCAAGGGAAGGCATGTCCTACGGATCTACCGCAAGAGACGGGTAGTAGTAGATAGACCACTATAGACTCTAGAAGAAGCGGTATAACGATACCGACGTTACAATAGGAGGAACGAGCTAAACCGCCGATAGCTATTCTCTCCATTGACGAATACGGAGCACTATAATTAGAGTAATAGGTTGAGATAGGAGAAATCACTAATATCGCTATAGATAGAACCAAATTCGTATACTATTAGAAAACCGAGAAACGAGACAAGACTAGGGAAGTACCGAGGGAGTACGAAGGACACCTAGCATTCGAACCGAAGCATCTAGAAGGATTACTAGAATACGGCCTATAGGATCACGAGATCAAGCTTAAGGAAGGAGCATGACTAAAGTTCTTTAAGATCTACTATATAAGCTAGATATAGAACAAAGAACTTAAGCGATATCTAGAGAAGAACCTTCGAAGAGGACATATCCGCCTATTAATATTGCTAGTAGGCTACCTAATCCTATTTGTACTAAAGAAAGACGGAAAGCTATAGTTATACGTTAACTATCGGTAACTTAATAAATAGACTATAAAAAACTAATACCCGTTACTATTGATCTTACGGCTCTGAGATTAGTTAGTAGGAGCCTAATATTTTACGCGTCTTGACTTGCCATCGGCCTATAACTATATATAGATCAAAGAAGGTGACGAGTAGAAAACGGCCTTTAGGACACCCTATAGCTATTACGAGTACCTTATTATACCATTTAGACTTATAAACGCGTTGATAACGTTCTAAGCCCTGATTGATTAAGCTATCCGACCCTTTCTCGACAAATTTACGGTATATTATCTTAACGATATACTTATCTTCTCTAAGACAATAGACAAACACCGGAAGTATATAAGAGTAGTACTAGACATATTATACGTATATAAGCTATTAGTTAACAAGGAAAAGAGCGAATTCTACATTAGGAAGACGGTGTTTTTAGGATACGAGATATCCCTAGGACAAATTCGGATAGAACCCTTAAAGGTTAAAGCCATTAAAGATTGGCTACGACCGACGTTAGTTATAGAAGTACGAAGTTTTATCAGGTTTGCAAACTTCTACCGGATGTTTATTAGGAATTTTGGAGCGATCGTACGACCATTATACGAGCTTACTAAGAAGAACGCTAAGTTCTAATAGGAAGAGCGACACGAGCAAGCATTCACGTAGATTTGCGATGCCATTACTAAGGATCTAGTACTAGTACTACCAGACCCTAAGAAGCTATTCGAGATAGAAACAGACGCTTTAGACTACGCCATCGGAGGATAGTTAGGATAACGAGACGAGCAAGGGAAGCTATATCCTATAGCCTTCTTTTCAAAGAAACTCGACGGACCACGTCTTAACTATCTAATCTATAACAAGGAACTACTTACGATTATCGAAGCTTTTAAGGAATGGTGACCATATCTTAGCGGCACGATCAAACTAGTATAAGTATATATAGATCATAAGAATCTACGGTACTTCACGACGACAAAGGAGCTTAACGGACGACAAATACAATAGGTAGAATTCCTTACGGAATTTAACTTCGAGATCTGCTATAAGAAAGGCAAAGAAAACGTATAAGTGGACGCTTTAAGCCGACGAACGGATCATATAGAAGGACGAACGGAAATAACGCCACCGTTGTTTAAGGAACGAATAGACGGAACGTTATATTACGAAACGTAGACACCTGTAGAAGATAATCTACTCGGCTTGTTCCGAGAATGTTATATAATCTTTCGAGAAGAAAGGATTAACAAGGTATAATATTAAGTAGCACCTAGACTAATAGTACCTAGCAAAGTAGAAGAAAAAGATAGGAAACTCTAGTACCGAGGCAAAGTGTATATCTATAACTAAGACTAATAGCTACGAATGATTCGGGAACTCTACGAGTCGAAACTCGGAGGATATAAAGGAGTTACAAAGACTGTCATATAAGTCAAGAAATACTACGACTTTCTATAATTAACGGCACAAGTCAAGGAAGTCGTATAGAGCTACGACATCTATAATTAAAGCAAGACGGCACAATATAAGCCGTATAGGCTACTTTAGCCACTACTAATAGCTAACAAACTATAGAGTTTAGTTACGATAGACTTCATTACAAAGCTGCTAGAATCTAAGGACACGGCTATAGGAGTAATCTACAATAGTATTCTTACTATAGTAGATCGCCTGACTAAATAGGTATACTTCTTTCCCTATAAGGAGTCCTAGATAGCTAAATAGCTAGCAGACGTGATCTATTAGCAAGTTGTATCAATATACGCTTGGCTATAAGAATGGATCACCGATAGAGACACTAAGTTCGTATCGAAGTTTTAGTAAGCGTTAATGTAACGATTAGGCATTAATAGCAAACTGTTAATAGTATATTACCTATAAACCGACGGACAAACGGAGCGACTAAACCAGGTTATCAAGCAATACCTCCGCTCTTACGTCAACTACTAATAAGACGACTAGGTTATACTATTACCAATAGTATAACTCGCTTATAATATAATACCAACAGAAACGACCAAAGTTATACCGTTCTTTGCGAACTACGGATACAAAGCAGACCTTAGGCAGAGACTAGAGGTTATAGTGCTAAGAGCAGCAGTCAAAGCAGAGTAGATATACGTATTATACGAGAAACTCAAAAAGGAACTCGAGTTTGTCAGAACTAGAATAAAGAACTACTACGATAAACACAGGCTCAAGGGACCTCGCCTAGAGAGGGGAGACAAAGTCTATCTGATCGTACGAAACCTACGAACCAAACGACCAAGTACGAAGCTAGACTTTAAGAAGGTCGGACCCTTCGTTATTAAAGAATAAATTTCGATATCTAACTACCGATTATCGTTACCGTTATCTATATGACTATAGATAGATGTTTTTTACATTTTACTTCTCAAACTAGCACCAAAAAACGCCAAGGTTGCTACGTATATCGAAGCAGAAGACAAGGAGGAAGAATAGGACGTCAAAGAAATTCTAGATTTATATATTATTAATAGGGAACTATAGTATCTAGTCAAATAGCTTGATTTCGGACTAGAAGATAACTTATAGGAACTAGTTAAGAACTTGAACTGCCCTAAGAAACTCGAATAGTTCTATCGGCAGAACCCGGATCGGCCAAAGGCAAACCTAGAACAGAACCGAAAATAGTGCCCTAGTTAATAACGTCGACGCCACCATTAAGTTATACGTCTAGAACGGCCTCCAATTCCTACTGTTCTACCGCCTCTAATTCGTCTAGATTCGATAAACCCCGCGTAACCATATCTGCCCCCTTCTCTACCAGAAACTCTCGTTATTCATAAACCCGAGTCAGACGGGCTAACGCCTTAGAAGCTTTGCGTTAGTGTTCTCGTAACAAGGCTTTAGCCTCTTTTTCTTTAGCCTTCAAACGACATTGCTCGCGTATAATACGATCTACTATATCGTGATTAGCGACGTACCCTCGAAAGGGAATAAGAACCTATAGGAAGAAACTAGAACGCCGGAACCATCGTAAGCACGACCCTGACGTATATAAGCCTCGTAGCGACGAGATTTTTTAATCATTTTATATACTTGGTTGTGCTCTATGCAATAGGAACATACCATCACTACAAACCTATGATCGGAAATAAACTAAGCTAGACGCTTACGATGAATAGATGCTTGGGACCTATGTACGTTAGACGGTATGGTTGATAGCGCAAAGAATAACAAGGAACTAAGGAGAAAAACACGTACAAGGACCGCGAGGGATGTTGGCGCTATTTGAAATAGCCAAAAGAGGGCTTTCGGGTCGAAAGCCTTAAAGGAGGGGCATCGTGTCACGGAAATATGTATGTAGATACCGCCTAGGCCACTAGCACAGACGGGCCAATCAACCGAGGGAATAGAAGGACTAATCACAACATGGGAAGCATTATGATTACTACGTTCACTAGTGATCAGGGTGATCACTACTATACGCTTACTTACGATCACCGTGATTAGGAGTGATTACCAAGGTTATATATATATGTAGATAGTCACTCGTTATGGTGGACTCTAGGAGTTTACTAGTGATAGTAACTCTTCCTCACAATCATAGTACTTATAACAACCTTGTACTACTGTGAGAGAGATAACTATAGTGTTGTTGTAAACCCTTTGGCTTCACCGAATCCCTTAGACGACCTGTACATTTGTCCTGTATCACTTACCTTCGTCTGAACCCTTTTAGAAGAAGTCTGAGTTAGGTTCGTCACAATTTAGGTATAGGGTTTCCTTCTTGGTTAGCGATAGTTATTACTTATATTACTATAAGGCTAACCTATAGAATAATACCTATAGGTCATTTCGTAGGAGAAGTTCCTTAGAAATATTTCTTCTAACTATATTATAGATACATTTGATCTAGAGATTAATATTAGTATAGTAATAGATCTTCTCGTAATAAAAGATCGGCTAGCTATTTATAATCTTTTAATTAGTATCTAGCTAAAGTAAGCTAATATTAGTAATCTTCTAGGCTTAGTCTATTACTAGTTATAGGGCTATATATACTAGCTATAGCTAAGGGGAACTAATGTCTATTTAGTTAGTTATAACGTTCTAAAGAAGTCTAATTATTACCCTTTAGAGTAGTCTTATAATCGTTTCCTCTATTAGGTCTAACGGTAAGAGGAATATATATCCCCTTATAGGGGTATCCCCTACTAATATTAGTGTTATCTTTAGCGATCCTTCTATTAGTTAGACCATTAACTAGGGGTTTTATAAAGGCCCCTACTAGGGTTCTTCCCTTTCTAGAAGTTCCCTTAGTATATTAGTTATAATCGTGGTTTAAACGGCTCTACTAAATCTACTTAGTATCTAGTCACCCTATCTACTTAGACCTACTAGGTTTAGCTTAGGCCTTAGGGTCTCTAGTAGATCCGGTAGGCCTATAGGTAGGGTTATCCTTTATAGGGCAGTTTCTAGTAATATAGTAAATTATTAAACTAGGTCTTTGGGACTTAGCATTTTTAGGGTCTCTAAGGGTCCCCTATACTAGCCTTCCTCCTAAACTTACACTTCCGGTGTAGTTCTTGCTACTAGTGGTAACAATAAAATAAGAGCTTCGTTCGAGAGCTAGGGAAGGAGTCTTATAAAGTGCCTAACAAGTCCTTTTAGGGTATAGTCATTAAGAGTCTACGATTCCAGGTAATCCTCGTCTATCGGGTAGTTATAGAAGTCCTAAGCGTAAGTAGAGTGGTTATCGGCCTCCTCGAGAGATACTACTAGCTTAAGGAGTCGGAGGTCTATTAGAGAGAGCTTCTAAACCTAACGCTGGTAGGCGTTTCTGACGACGAAGCGGTAGGTCTAACGCGCTTACTATAGTTTAGACTCGTTTATCGGTTCTTGACAATGTTATTATTACCATTGTTTTTAACCGTTTAGGCGTCTACTCGGAGCAGAGGGGCACAGTCGCTTGACTCAGGTAAATAGTCTCCTATAGCGTTCGAACGCGAATAGTAACGAAGATTATAGATTTAAACCGGTAGTAGGTACCACTTGCTATAGCTCGATAGCTACAAACGACTATAGCTCGGACTAGCTACAAGATACGACACTATAGCGGTATACGTGCCGTAGGCGGTACTCCTGGACTAACTAGTACGGTCTGCAGAAGTGGTGATAAGATGCGTTGATTCTTCCAAGTGCTAGAGGCACTTGGGGATGCTGTCTAAATATATGTCTATGACCCCTGGCTTATCATCCCTGTTGGTAGGTCCGTCGGATCTGACCCACTGATAGCCATATGCTGTAACAGTTGGTCTGACTGTTAACTCAGATTGATAAATTTAGCAGAAAAGAGCACCAGAACCGGGCTATAGTAATCTGCTACTTTAGTATCGATACTGCTTCCATGTACCGTTTTTATTCACTTAGAATTACAGTTCGCTATGACCTTCTGACTCCGAAACCATTGGGAGCTGCTCTCTTACACTCTATACTATACCAGATCTAGCGATACCATTGGCCTTATATATCAAGAACTGGGAGCGCATGCAGGTCCTATACTCTGATGAGGTAAGAAATGTGAGCGTTGTACAGGTGAGGTATTAGGCCCGATGAGGAGACGGAGCAGAGTAGACGCAGTCACGAGGAAAAGGCGTCCGAGTGCAAAAGAGCACCACGGCTTGGTTAGTTGGCAGACTGTTGTTCACCACTGGTAAAGGAGAAGTGCGATGCCTTGACTATAGCCCCGTATCTGCGATTGCTCCTCAAAACGGAGAAACCGGCTCCCTTGAAAGAGGAACCTGCGAAAATTGTCGGCAACGTCGAGGGCGGTTGCGATGGACGAGCCCGAGCAACAATATCATAAGGCGTATTTTCGCGTCTTGGAGGCTCTGAGAAGCATAAGAATTGAGCTAGAATTCTCTTCCGCCCAAGAACCAGCAGTGGTGCCCTAGTGAAGTATGCTGGCAGGTGGGGCTTAGGGTTAATTATACTAGGGAGATCCATCGCCTGCCCTCCACCCATCCGTATGCCAAACCCTACACTATATGTTTTTGTTTGACTTTTCCTTTGTCAGGGAACCTCGAGTCCGACACACTTCTTAAATGTCGTATCCCAAAGCATGTTAGGTTTCCCTCAGCCAGCTGAGGTGGAGGCAGCCGAAATCGGCTTGAGGATCCCGGCGGTTAGTTTTTCGGTTCCTGTCCGACTTTTCCCATGCCAAGAACTCGGCTGCGAAATCTTATCAGATCATCAATGGGTCGCAGGCCATGAAACTAAAAACGCGCACCATGGACCTCGGCGCCAAGAAGGCCGCGATTCCAGGTTCCGTTGTCAGAGAACAGGCCATGGCCATTTTCCATCCCCGCGCCTTGCCGCCTCTCGCGGTTTAGTGAACCTCAAGTCGGATAAGGCATACACATTGTTGCTTTGGAGACCTCCTAGCTTCGTGGGAACACTCCCTAGCTACCTGCCCAACCTGGGGAGTAATGGCGTGCTCATGAAGGGCATCGACTCATCAGTATGCACAGTACTTGTAATTAATCCGTACTCTACGCTACAGCACCTGCAAGCACGGAGGGACCACCATGCATTGTTCCAGTCGTTCAAGGGTCCCAGGACCTCATTGTCATACGATCTGATAAACAATAGTTATTTTTTCTTGCAGACGTGGGTCGCGGACCCAGCTAGCCCAGTTTAGCCTCCGTTTCTCGGAGAAGCGTGAGGAGAAGGTTCGGCTATTTGGGGGGGACTTTGAACGATTGGCTCAGCGTTCGCCTCTTCATCTTATCTGATCCGTAGATAAAGCCGAATGCCGTTTAGCCCATGCAGATCCTGGAACGTCGGCCAGGGCATTGAGGGGTACAGGGGGCTTGTCATCAGCGCATCATCACCCACAAAACACCCCACCACGAGGACGCCGTGCCGCGTTAGAAGAAGACTCCCCCTCCAGGGCACAAGCCTGGCAAAACGATGCAGAACCAAAAAATTTTCATTTTCCCCCACTCCGTGGGCGTTGAATTGTGTCAGCGATTGCTCCCAAAAGGAAGAAACTCCGCAAGGATGCAGGCGCCCCCCTGTGCCTGGCTGGATGGCTGAGGGCCGGATCCGAACGGCAACGAGCTTGTGAATGGGGCCGCCCATGGGTTTTTCGGCAACCTTGGCTCATGGTCAGTGGAGTGCCTTTCGCTTCACCCCGGCCCAAGAGCGCTCCGCGGGACGATGAAAATCGATCAAATGGCGTCTGCCCGCCGCCCTCTGCTGCATTCGCTTCTCTCCCGTTTCAGTTTCCAGACTCACTTTTCCGTACAGCCGGGAGCTCGCTTGTCTGGCGCTACCCTACCCTCCCAAACATTCATCTGACTTCTTCCCCTCCCCTCCCTTTCGAAGCTCCGCCAGCCCGCTCAGCGTGCCAAACAGGCCGTGTGTGACAGACAGTCCACGCGCTCTCCGAACCGCCGTGGGTTGTGGCACAACCTGAGGAGGTTTATCAGGCAGGCGTACCATTAAACGCTGCGGCGCGCTTACCCGCTGTGATCCAAAACGGTCCTCTCTGGGTAAAAAAAAAAAAAAAAAATCACGCAGACGGTCTGTTGGGATCCGACAGACCAGGCATCATGTCACCCCACTGCACGAACGAGATGGAGCACCCGGCGCTCAGCAACGGCGCTGAAGATACCGATGCGGTCCCGAGGCTGGTGAATGGCGCCGCCAACGGCTCTTCAACGCGAGAGTTCCCCAAAAGCCCCTATCTCCGGCCCGCAGATGCCGACGCGGTCCTCGATTTGGTCTGCGTCGGCTTCGGGCCCGCCAGCGTGGCTATTGCAGTCGCACTCCATGACTCCATGGAAGCCGGCAAGATAACGCAGGCGCCGAAAGTGCTGTTCCTTGAGAAGCAGCCCGAGTTTGCCTGGCACGCCGGCATGCTGCTCCCGGGCGCCAAGATGCAGATTTCCTTCATCAAGGACCTCGCGTCGCTGCGGGACCCACGGTCCAACTTCACCTTCCTCAACTACCTACACAAGAGCAACCGGCTCCTCGACTTTATCAACCTCAACACATTTCTTCCCGCGCGTGCGGAGTACGAGGATTATCTCCGGTGGTGCGCTCGGCATTTTGACGACGTTGTCCGCTATCAGACCGAGGTCCTCTCGGTCTCGCCCGTCGAGAAGGAGGGCCCGCACAGGACCTTTGCCGTGACGTCTCGCAACCTCAAGACTGGTGCCACAACCACTTCCCTGGCGCGCAATGTTGTCGTCGCCGTCGGCGGCCAGGCGTCCATCCCCAAGCTCTTTCCGGCGCACCACCCTCGCGTCATACACTCGTCGCAGTACGCCCAGCTGGTCCCCAAGATCTTGGCCGACAAGACGGCGGCCTACCGCGTAGCCGTCATCGGAGCCGGCCAGAGTGCGGCCGAGATCTTCAGCAACATCCAGAGCCTGTACCCGAACAGCAACGCCTTCATGGTCATGAGGTCCGAGTTTCTGAAGCCGAGTGACGATTCACCATTGTATGTCTGACGAACGCAAACTGTCTCAACCGCCGCGAAAACATTCTAGGCACTAACACCATGTTCTCCTCTAGCGTGAACTGCATCTTCAACCCGGAATTCGTCGACACTATTTATCCCAAGTCCTCTGCCTACCGCGCCAACCTTCTTGCTGAGGCACGGACCACGAATTACGGAGTGGTCCGGCTGGAGCTCATCGAGCACCTGTTTGAGATCATGTACCACCAGAAGCGGACGCTTGGGCCCGACGAGAAGAAGTGGCCGTTCCGGCTGCTCCCTGGCCGCGAGGTTGTGGCCGTGGAGGAGAAGGGTGACACGCTCCGCCTGAGAGTCGCGATGCTGTCGGCTCCCGGCACGGACGACGGGCCTCTCGCGGGCGAGGAGACCCTGGACGTCGATCTGATCATCTGCGCCACCGGCTACAAGCGCACCGCCCACGTGGACATGCTCAAGGACACATGGCATCTTCTGCCGGAGACTCCGAGCCCGTGCGGCGAGGCCGACGTGCCTATCAATGACCGCTGGCTGGTGCAGACTGGCGAGGCCCCGGGCTCGTCCACCAGGGTGATGCAAGTTGGTCGTGATTACGGGGTCCGCTTCACCCCCGGAGCCGTTGCCCCTGGTTCCGGTATCTGGTTGCAAGGTTGCTGCGAGGCAACCCATGGTGTGAGTGCACTCTCGCTTTCCCCCCTTTTGCTTCCGGAGCCCCATGCTAGTTCCAGGCGCCGAGCTGACCGCGTTGTAGTTGAGTGATACCCTTCTTTCCGTTCTCTCTACGCGCTCTGGCGAGATAGTCCAGTCCATTTTCGGGGCTTCGGCGTGATATCATCTTGTACCTTTGCCTAGAAACTGCATCTGTAATTATGCATTCTGCCATTTAATTAGGCATCTATTTACCATGCGCATGTGGGCATTCTGATTCGCAACCAAAACAAGAATCACCGAACAGTGCACGAGAACAAGAGAAACGAAATGGGGAGGAATACAAAGGAGGACGTTCAAAACGTGTAGGATACAACCGAGGGTTTCACTAGGCCGCCAGAAGACCGAAGGAATCCGCCTTTGCTGGAAAGGCTGGAACCGGAAGAGGCGAAATTTTAGCGGCAGGACTGCGCAATTCATTTTTTTTATTTGGGAGGTTTTAACGTCAGGTCAATCTTGGAATGCAAAGGGACGGAACGAGACGGGACAGTAATTATACCAACTATCACAAGGCATTGCAGAGCACCCTGGTTAGGAGAAGAGGGAAAACTGTCCGATTCAGGAGCTAGTCACCACCATATCACGCTAACAAGCTGGCGGGTAATCGTCCTCACCAATTCTTAGAAGAGCGGCCATTATTAACGGCATGTTCCGCGGGGGTGGGAGGAAATCTCTGGCGGATCAGGACCTGGGGTTTACCTGAATCATACAGTCACTGGACTTTGTGAGCCGAGGATTGTGTTGAGACATGCTGTCGCCAACTTCTCGGGCTGGAAGACACTGTTTGTTGCTTGTGTACGCTGAAATGGCTGGTGATGGCCGGGTTTCAAGTAATTTAACACTCTGTGGTCCCTGGCCATGGCTGGCCGTTATGAGCACGAGAGGGGCGGTGTCGATGTCAGCAGAGGGTTGGTTTGGTTAGGCACGGTGTGCATTAAAAACATGATCATACGGGGAAATATGTCGAGAACCAGAGCAAGCGCCGTATAGCGTAAGGAGTTAGTCATCTGAGTTCTACGAGCCCATGCCGGACGTGATGGCCTGTATGTAGTGCATGTAGTTAGCAGCACAACAGGGCATCCTACGAGCCAGGCGTCGCCGTCGTGGGGACACAGCCGGCGGGGCTTGCTTTCAGGTTGGAACTGCGGGTGGCCTTGCTGTGTGTCAGCAGCGTGGGGTGCAACGAGGGCTATGGTGGGCAACGCCGTCGGATCTCCACAGCCCAGGTTGCTGGCTGCACGAGACTGGATGCGGTTCACACCGGCTATCGGATGGCACACAACCATACCGTTGCGGGCGGGGGTTCCGAGGAACCTAGGGAGGAACCCTCTCTGTGCCCCTGGAAACGCCGCTTTTTGGGGTGTCAGAGGGGGGTCTGGACGGGGGTTCACCGAGCCATGACGCAATCGCATCTCCTCTGATGACCACATCGGATCGTCTGGTGAGGGGGCGGGCGATTCCGCCGCTTCGGTCGCCGAGCAGGACATGGGGTTAGATCCGACGTGGCAGGCCAGCTGCTTGTCCTCGATGTTTTCGTGGGTCATAGGAGATTTGCGCAACTTGAGGAGGCATGCATGCCTGGAGGTGTGTGACCATGGGACCCCTTGGCGCCAGAGCTACCCACACATCCAGGAAGCTCCTACCTACTCTGGGTTTTGCATTTGCTAATACCCTGCCGCCCGCGGCGAGCTCGGTTCGCCCCGTTATAAGCCGCGCCTTCCCAATCTCGGACAGTTCTAAGAGGCCCCCGTCTTGGTAGGAGCGTCCGCGGGTTGTGTGATGGTCCGGCTCCAGGTGGCTCACTAGCGAAGTGGTGCACCTGCCTCCACTCCACTCACTCACTCACCCACTCAACTCGCTCAACTGACTTTCCAGGCAACTTATCCTTGAAGCTCGGAGTCTCCGCCCATCTCGACTACTAGTAATTCACCAGCCCACTCAGTGGCATGCAGCAACAAGCTCAGCGTTGCACAGACCGGCGGGCTGCAGTAACAACGAACACAAGGTCAACATCTCCCTCCTTCCCCTTTGCATGGTACCGTTCAGTGAGGGCGGTATATTCAAACAAAGTGCCCCCACTGGTGTTGTGCGACACTGCATCGCGGCCTGTGGGTAAAGGTACTTATGCACACTAGGTCTGGTACCTAACCTATGACCATCTCCTCACCGTGCAGACGACCCGCATCGCCAGGTGGGACACGGCAGAAGCATCGCGAACCGACCAATTACCCGCTCCCAGAATCAAATCGCCTGTTTCCAACTCGACTCACTTGTCTCGCCGGCCAATCAGGGGTAGCTTATTCTAGTCTCTCGTCGCTCTTCACACCCGCTTGTTGATGGTGCGAGAGTAGAGAGTACAAGTACGATAGGTACCTCACTTACCACTACATGTAACTGCCTGAGAAAAAGTCATTGGGTGGTGGGTGCAGTTGGACGACGACGACGATCGTCAGGGTCCCCGAGGTGAGGAATAATTAGGTAATTAGTGCACGTACTGCAACGTACCAAGTATGTGACACCTCTCCGATTGATTTGAGTGTCCGAGACATCAGTCTACTAATTCAAGTTCTCAGATCCGTCATCATGGACACACCTACTTACCCCCAAACAACAAACGCTTTGTCTATCATCAACCACCCGGCAACACGGTTAGAGGGCCCAAACTTGCTTCACCTCCTGGTGCAAGCAAGCTCCATAGACGGACTGGATGCGATCGACTTCCTCGGAGCAGACGGTCGTCGGACCTCTCTCTCATATGCTGAGCTGCACCATGCGTCGGAACTTCTTGCACTGAGGATCTCTGCTCTCGCCAGGGCATCGGGCTGTCCGGGGCCGTTCGTCGTTCCGGTTCTCCTCCCGCAAAGCCCTGAGCTGTATATCGCTCTGCTAGCCATCCTGAAAGCCGGGGGGGCCTTCTGCCCCATGAACTTGGACGTGCCCCTGAACCGCGCAAAGTTCATCCTCGAGGACGTCTCTGCCAAGATTGTCGTTACCACTTCTGAGCTCCTGCCGAAGCTCCCGCAAGGCGAGCACTCCGTGTTGACAGTGGACCGAGATGACTTGGACAAGTCGCCCTCGACGGTAAACCACAGAGAGCTTTTACCTTCCGACCTGGCGTACGTCATGTACACATCAGGCTCAACCGGAACGCCCAAAGGGGTCAGCGTCTCGCACGATGCCGTAACCCAAAGCCTGCTCGCGCACGACCGCCACATCCCACACTTTTCACGCTTCCTCCAGTTCGCCGCTCCGACATTCGATGTCTCCGTGTTTGAGATCTTCTTCCCGCTCTTCAGGGGGAAGACGCTCGTCAGCTGCAGCCGCTCGGCAATGCTCAACGACTTGCCCGGCATTATCCGGAGCATGGACGTGGACGCTTGCGAGCTGACGCCGACCGTTGCCGGTAGCCTGCTGCGCAAGCGAGAAAACGCCCCTTGCCTGCGGCTGCTGCTGACCATCGGGGAGATGCTCACACTGCCCGTGGTCCACGAGTTTGGGAGCAAGGAAGGGCAGCCGAGCATGCTCTGGGGCATGTACGGGCCAACCGAGGCTGCAATACACTGCACGCTACAACCCGCATTCTCCGGCAGCTCTGCGGTCCACAACATCGGCATCCCGCTGGACACAGTTTCGGCGTTTGTCTTGAAGATACCTGAACAGGGCGAGGACGCCCGGGATATCGAAATCGTGCCCCAAGGGGAAATAGGAGAGTTGGCTCTCGGGGGATTCCAGCTCGCCGACGGCTATCTCAACCGGCCGGAGCAGACGTCGTCGGCCTTCATCGACACCCCGTATGGACGTCTCTACCGGACCGGAGACAAAGCTAGGATGCGCACAGACGGCACTCTGGAGTGCTTGGGGCGTATAAAAGATGGGCAAGTCAAGCTCAGGGGCCAGCGGATGGAGCTCGGCGAGGTCGAGCACGCCGCCCTCCGGACCCCGGGCTGTCACAGCGCGGTGGCTGCCGTCACGGGCGCGACGCTAGTCCTCTTTTGCGGTGTCGATGGAGATGGAGGTGGCGACTCGACGAGTGCGATCTTGGAGTCGTGCAGGCAATGGCTTCCGGGCTATATGGTCCCCGGCGATATTGTGCTGGTGCAGAGCTTTCCTCGTCTTCCATCAGGAAAGGTGGATAGAGCGCGGTTGGTCGCCGATTACGCAGCTCAAACAGCCGGGACAACACAACCGGTAACCTACGAGGACGAGCTGGAGAGGCTGCTGTGCGAGCTCGTCGGCTCGTGTCTAGGACGCAAAGCCACCCCGCACCAGGATCTGTTCAAGGCGGGCTTGGACTCGCTCAGCGCCATCAGCCTTGCCTCAGTCCTACGAGACGCCGGGTTCGAGGTTGGAGCTCTCGATCTCTTAGAACATCGGACCATCTCGTCGATCCGCAAAAGGGTACGGTCGAGGACCGAGGCGGCTGACCTGATTCCTGCGAACCTAGAACCGGACATCTCGGCCGTCGTGCCCTGCCACTCTGCCCTTTCGGTGCACGGAGAGCCCATCGAGGCCATCGTCCCGTGCACGCCGCTCCAAGCTTCGATGCTGGCTGAAACCATGAACGATCCACGGGCTTATTGCAACTGGGTCGAACTTGAATTTACCGGCAAACTCTCGATAGACACGCTCCGCTCTTGGTTTTCCCAACTCGCCCTTGGCAACGAGATCCTACGGACAGGATTTATACACCATCAGGGGCAATTTCTCCAGGTCATATTCGAGCAGCTCCCCCAATCGAGCGTTTCCGCTGTCGTCGATTCTACCGCTAGGGAGTTCCAGCTCCGTGACGAGGCCGAGTTTCTCGCTCCCCTTCGTGTTCAGGTTCCCCTCTCACAAAGCGGAGAGGACACAACAGTTGTCCTACAACTCCACCACGCGATTTACGACGGCTGGTCCTTCGATCTGATTCTCTCGGATCTGGAAATACTCGCACAAGGTCAGCAGCTTGCCCCTCGGCCTCAGTTTCGGCACCTCTCGGCCTACTACCATTCAGCGGCCTTCGGTCGTGCCTGTGATGCCGCGCGGGAATTCTGGGCCGGGAACCTCCTTGGCTTTCAACCGCCACCGTTTCCTATCCTCGGTCGGGAGACGAACAGGACACCTGACGTCAAGTCGTCAACGGTTCTGTTGGATGTTGGCCCGAGAGACCTCAGAGAAATGCTCCAAAACATTGACTGTGGACCGCAAGCGGTTTTCCAGGCAGCACTCGCATGGCTTTGGGGATCGATTATTGGTTCCGACGACGTAGTGATTGGCTCAATCCACTCGGGGAGGACTGTTCCTGTTCCCAAGATAGAGAGCATTGTCGGCCCCTGCATCACGGCCGTCCCTCTACGAACAGATCTATCTCAGGTGCGGACCATCCGAGATCTGCTGGTCAGCGTCCACGCAGGTAATCGGGCAACGCTCCCGCATGGTGTGTTACCCCTCGCAGAAATTAAGCGGGCCGCAGGAGTCCGTCCCGGACAGTCGATCTACGATGTTCTTTTCGTCTATCAGGAGTCATTACCCAGCAGACGGAGGGCGGTGAATGTTGCCAAGCAAGTTGCCCATCGGGACTACCTGGAGACGAAGCTCCTAGTCGAGGTCGAGCCCAGAAACAAGGACTTTGAGTGCCGGATTACTTATCATTCGGACGCTTTCCCAGATCCTCTAGTTGGCGTGTTTCAGAGCGTGATCCCGGCTCTGGTTTCCCACATGCTCCAGAACTTGGAAGCAGAGGTTTCCTCGCTCCGGGCATCATCGCCGCAGCATGTTCTCTCCGTCTACAACCCATACCCAACGACGTTTTCTGGGGTTCCGGATCTGGCCACGGCGGTCGAGCGGACAGCTGCGAACTTCCCTGACAAGGATGCGCTGTGCTTTGCGGACCATATCTCGGCAGGTGTTCTTACGACAACAACGATCTCGTTCGCCGAGCTCAACAAGACTGCCAACCGGATCGCTTGGCGCCTTGAACAACATCGGGTCCGGGAGGGGCAAGTAGTCGCCATCGTCATGGAAAAGTCCATCAGTCTCTATGCCGGCATCCTTGCCATTCTCAAGGCCGGCTGCGCGTACTTGCCTCTTTTGCCCAACACCCCTGTTGCTCGAATCGAGACCATATTTCAACAAGCCGACGTCGAAATTTGCCTAGTAGATAATGCTACTCACGACCTGCTGAAGCAGCGTTTGCCGTGCACCTTGATCGACCTCCAGTCTCTCGACCTTCGAGATCAGACTGCTCCTACTCTGAGCGCCAGGCCGCCAGCTGACCCAAACCGGCCGGCCTACATCATATACACGTCCGGCAGCACCGGGGTGCCCAAGGGTGTCTGCATCACCCAGCTCAACATCATGAGCAACCTCGACGCGCTGTCGCGTATCTACCCGGTTAAGGAGGACTCTAGGCTCCTGCAGTCTTGCTCGCAGGCGTTCGACGTCTCCGTCTTTGAGATATTCTTTGCCTGGACGCGGGGAATGTGCCTCTGCTCCGGCACCAACGATACCCTCTTCGAGGACCTGGAGGGGTCGATCCGCAAGCTCAAGGTTACCCACCTCAGCATGACTCCCACCGTCGCGTCATTGGTAGACCCGGACAAGGTCCCCCTCGTCGAGTTTCTCGTAACCGCCGGCGAGCCGATGACCGAGGCCGTGGCTCGGAGTTGGGGAGACAAGCTCTACCAGGGGTATGGTCCGTCTGAGACCACAAACATCTGCAGCGTCAAGAGGATGGGCCACGGTCAGGCCATACGACATCTCGGGTGGTCGTTCGAGAATACCTCGACCATTGTCCTGGCTCGTGACGGCTCAGAGGTCGTTCCGTACGGCTGCTTGGGGGAGCTGTGCTTCGGTGGCGACCAGGTGGCTGCTGGCTATCTCAGAATGCCCGAGCTCACGGCAGAGAAATTCATAAGCCATCCCGCTTACGGCCGGATCTACAGATCGGGTGATCTCGGGCGGATGCTTCCGGACGGCTCCATCGTCATCGTTGGCCGAGCAGATGAGCTGATCAAAATCAGGGGTCAGCGCGTCGAACTCCAGGAGATCACCGAGGCGATACGGCAGGCGGGGGCTGCCGATTGCGCCACCTTGCTCCTGGGGGCAGAAGAGACAGGGAACCGAGCTCAGATCGTCTCTTTCCTCGTCCCAGACGCGACCGAGGGAAGCAAGTTTAACGTGGTGGACTTGGATGACACGATCAGACAGGATATCCAGTCCCTACATCACGTCCTGGAGTCCCGGCTGCCGGCATACATGCTCCCTTCGGCCATCATCCCAATCTCGGTGCTGCCGGTCACCGCGTCGGGCAAGCTTGACAGGAAGCGGTTGGAACAGGCATACCGGGATTTCGGAAAGGAGCGCCTTGCCCTCGTCACCCACGGACCCAGCCAAGTCGAGACGGATGGGGAATGGTCCAGCATTGAAACGCGGATCGCCGACGTTGTCTCCAGTGCTCTAAACGTCGACAGGGCCGATGTCCAAAGGTGGACCCCGTTGGCCGTGCTCGGGCTGGACTCCATATCGGCGATTGAAGTGTCTAGGCAGTTGAACAAGACATTAGGCAAACGAGTTCCGATATCGACCATCCTGCGAAACTCGAGCGTGGCAAGGCTTGCAAAGGCGTTGTCAGATACAGATGTTGGGAATCTGCAGCTAGGGGAGGCCCCCGGGCCTCTGCCAAAAGACATCGCTGACAATGTTACCACACGACTGATGTATCTTGGAAGGTCATTCAGCAGATTGCTTCCTTGCACACCCCTCCAGCAAGCCATGCTAGCGACGTCATCTGGCAACGGCCAATATCTAAACCGCATGCTGTTCAGAGTCAACGGGGACCTGGAGAAGTTGAAGGATGCCTGGAGCAGCATGATTGCCCGTCACGATATCCTACGGACGTGCTTCGTGGAAACGGACGATGCCAAGTGGCCGATTCTGCAGGCAGTGCTCGCTTCATGGCAACCGTCGTGGATCCATTTGGACGCGTCCGGTTCCAGTCTCGAGGACTGTATGTCCGAACACGCTCTAGGGGTCCCAAACGCGATCGATTCGCTGGAGCCCGCGGTATCCTTTGCAACCATCGTACAGGCCGACAGGGTTTACCTGTCGTTGGTGTGCCATCATGCCTTGTATGATGGCGTGGCCGTCGAGAGGTTGTTGTATGAGGTTGAGCGGCAGTTCCTCGGCTCTACGCTTCCGCAGACTCCCTCTTACGACCAATTCCTCCGCGAATCCCTCCGACTGCCGGCATCTACAGACAGCTTCTGGCTCGAACACCTGAGGGACTACGAACCAAAGCTGACGGCGCATCTGGTTGCGGAGCCTGAGCCTGCTCGCACGCCAACCAGTTTGTCTAGCTCGGAACTCGACATGCCCCTGAACGAGGTCAAGACGCGGATCAAAGGACTCGGGGTTTCGCTTCTGGCGCTGGTGCAGGCAGCGTGGGCAACCGCGCTCGGATGCATGTTGAAGGCCGACGACGTGTGTTTTGGCAACGTTGTGAACGGCAGATCTCTGCCCATCGACGGCATCAATGAGCTGGTGGCCCCGTGCTTCAACACAATACCCATCCGCATGGATCTCTCCAGCAGACAGAGGAACCTCGAATTAGTCGGGGCGTTTCAGGCCCTCAACACTGAAATGATGGAGTACCAATTCACCCCTCTCAGGCGAATTCAATCCCTAGATCCCAAGAACAGCGGTACCCGGCGTTTGTTCGACACCCTGTTGCTTCTTCAGCAGTCCCCTCGGCCACTGGACGAGTCCATCTGGACACTTGAGCGAGACGAAGGAGAGATGGATGTAAGCTTCTTGTTTTTTTGGGCAACAATTACATCTCTGGGTGGACAAAAAGAGAGAGAGAGAGAGAGTGTGTGTGTGTGTGTGTGACGCGCTGACGGCATTAGGTACCCCTTGTTTGTGAAGTGATACCCGATGAGCAGCTCGACCGTCTCATTGTCCGGATGCATAGCGATCCAAGGTGATGATGCCCGCCTGACCTTAGCGCGTTCGACCCCTTTCCCTCTTGCTCACACACACCCTCGCAGTCAATCCGTCCCCGGCGAAGTCGCGGAACTGGCCTGCCACTTGTTTCTGTACGCGATACGAGACTGCCTCCAGTTTCCGAGCTCCTATGTCAATCGCGATAATCTTCCCCCCGGTCTCGCGGAAAGGTTGCGCCAGATCGAGTACCGTCCTACCCAGTCGGCCTCTGCTGCAGCACAGGAAAGATCCACGTCTGAACAGTGGACAACGATGGAAGCCACCGTTCGGTCCGTGTTGGCAAGCTTGACCTCGCATGCTTCAGAGAACATCAAACACGACACGACAATATATCAGCTTGGACTTGACAGCATCAGCGCAGTTCAGATTGCTTCTCAGCTGCGGAAACGCGGCTACAGCAAGGTAACGGCGAGCGATGTCCTCGAGCACCCAACCTGTGCCGGTCTCGCGAGATACCTCGACACTAGCAGCTCAGACATGAGGCCCCTGGCCACATACAACATTTCCAGGTTCCAGGAGCATGTCAAGCAGCAAGTGCTGGCCCACGGAATTGCGGCGCACACAATCGAAGCCGTACTCCCTTGCACCCCTCTCCAGTCCGCCATGGTAGCACAGTTCATCAAATCGGAAGGTCGAGACTACTTCAATTTTGTTCACTTTCGGCTGGACGATGATAGGGTGAATGGAGCAACACTCGCTGGGGCATGGCATACCGTCATTAGAGCTCATCCAATTCTCCGAACGGCGATTGTGTCAGTCGAGCATGAGGACTCGATGTTTGCCATGATCCAATATCGTGCAGACATGTCGGAGCACATGGCGGTTGACATTGTTCGGAGCTCATCCGACAAGCTCGACCTCAACGGCTGGCGCCTTGACGCTTCCCGGGCTGCTCTTCGACATCCTCACACTCGGCTGTGGAGCGTTATCGTTGTCGACGGCGGCGCAGGAGTTGAAATGCATCTCGCCATCCACCACGCGCTATACGACGCCCAGTCGCTTCAGGCGATTCTCGACGACTTGTCGAAGGCAGCATCGAATGTCATGGGCATCGTTGAAGGGCCCTCCATTGAAGAGGCCGTCACCGATATCCTTGGTCAAGTCTCGGCCAACAGAGACCACTCAGCCGATTTCTGGAAGCGGCAGGCCAAGGAGGTAGTCATCAACAGGTTCCCGATATTGACGCCCCTGCAAGAGACAGAGCGCCGCATGCTGACCGAGTCCGTAATGAGCACCACTCGCCTGACGGACCTAGAAGAGGCTGCTTCGAGATCTGGCCATACTCTGCAAGTCGTCCTACAGGCGGCCTGGACACGGGTCCTGTCTGCTTACCTTGGCGAGGATTCGGTCGTCTTTGGCGTGGTGCTCTCCGGCCGCAACACGGACGCAACCAGGGACGCCGTGTTCCCCTGCGTCTCCACGCTGCCAGTCATCGCCACGAACACGAACTCGAACGAGGCGCTGCTGGCCCAGATGCTGCGGTACGGCACCGAACTCTACAGGCAGCAGCACCAACCTCTCACACGCATCCAGCAGTGGCTCGGACGCCCAGACTCCAAACTCTTCGACACGCTGCTGGTCTACCAGAAGTCGGCCCGAGTCGCGAGCGCAGAACACCCTTGGCGGGTGGTCGACGAGAGCGCCAACGTCGAGTACCCCGTGTCGGTCGAGGTCGAATCCGGGCACGACTGTCATCTGGCCTACCGAGCTACCTTCCCGAGCGACGTTCTCGCGAGCGAGCAGGCCCTCCTGCTCCTGAGACAACTCGACGCCGCAGTCCAGCATCTCGCTTTTCAGCCCCTCGCACAGGAGACGGATCTGTTCAGAACCCACCCCGATCTTTTCTCCATCCTGCCCCCGGAAATGCCCGAGATACCGACAGAGGTTCGGTTTCTCCACCAGTTCGTCGAGCGGCAGGCTCTCCAAGCCCCCGACACGACAGCCCTCCACTTCGTGGAGAGATTCGACGGAGACGCTCCGGTCGGGCGTCGGTGGACCTACAAGGAGCTCAACGACAACGGCGACCGCGTGGCCCACATGGTACTTCCCCATGCCGAACCCGGAGGTATCGTCGCCGTCTATTTCGACAAATGCCCGGAGGCCTACTTCTCCATCCTGGGCATCCTCAAGGCTGGCTGCGCTTTTGTCGCCCTGGATCCCACAGCGCCGCGGGCCCGAAACGAGTTCATCCTCCGAGACTCGGGCGCCTCGGCGCTGATCACGTCGAGCGCGTTGCGGGACCACGCCGACTTTGCCGATACCCTACCGACTCTCGTCGTCGACCAACAGCTGTCCTTGTCCTCGTCCTCGGCAGCAGCTGCCGGGCCTCCACTGCTCCGCCGCGAGCTCCGGCCCAACGACGTCTGCTACTGTCTCTACACGTCCGGAACGACCGGGACGCCAAAGGGATGCGAGATCACTCACGACAACGCGGTCCAATGCATGCTCGCCTTCCAACACATCTTTCGAGGTCACTGGCAAGCCGATTCGAGATGGCTCCAGTTCGCGTCTCTGCACTTCGACGTGTCCGTATTGGAGCAGTACTGGAGCTGGTCCGTCGGTATTACCCTTGTGGCGGCGCCGCGGGATCTCATCCTCGAAGACCTGGCCGGCACAATCTCCCGCCTCGAAGTCACCCACATTGACCTGACGCCCAGCCTCGCCCGCTTGCTCCGCCCGGACGACGTGCCGAGCCTCTGCCGGGGCGTCTTCATCACCGGCGGCGAGGCGCTCAAGCAGGAGATTCTCGACGCCTGGGGCTCCGAACGGGTCATCTACAACTTCTACGGCCCGACCGAGGCCACCATCGGCGTCACGGCATTCCCTCGCGTGCCCGCCAACGGCCGAGCGTCCAACATCGGCCGGCAGTTCATCAACGTCGGCTCCTACGTCCTGAAGCCGGGGACGCAGCATCCCGTCTTGCGCGGCGGGGTGGGCGAGCTCTGCGTGTCCGGCCGGCTGGTCGGCAGGGGATACCTCGGGCGTGAGGACCTCACGGCTGAGAGGTTCCCCATCCTCGGCCACTTTGGGGAGCGCGTCTACCGGACCGGCGATCTCGTCCGCCTCCTCCACGACGGATGCTTCGACTTCCTCGGCCGCGCCGACGACCAGGTCAAGCTCCGCGGCCAGCGCCTCGAGATCGGAGAGATCAACCACGCGATCCGGAAAGGCGTCGAAGAGGTCAGAGACGTGGCCACGCTGGTCGTGCGCAGCGAAGCACAGCAGCACAAGGACGTGCTCGTCTCCTTCATCGCCACGGACAGCGGCAGGGCGGCGCGGAAGGATGGACGCGCCGTCCTCGAGGTCTCGGTCCGCCCAGAGGCAGTCGAGCTCTGCCGCCGTGCTCGAGACGCCTGCCGCTCCAAGCTCCCGGGCTACATGGTCCCGACCTACATCCTCCAGGTCCCCTTCATCCCCCTCTCCGCAAACAACAAGGCGGAGCTGAGGCAACTCAGGCAACTCTTTGCGTCCTTGAAGCCCGAAACACTGGTACAGTCTTTGTCTTCCTCTCGAGGAGTGTCGAACCGCACACTCGGGGCGGCCGGGGAGAGAGTGGCAAGAGTCATCGCGGCGATGCAGAAGGTCGATGCTAGCGTCATCACCCCCGGAACCAGCATCTTCGAACTCGGCATCGACTCTATCACCGTCCTCCGGCTCTCCCGAGCCTTGAAGAGCGAGGGACTTGCACAAGCCAGCCCGGCACTGATCCTGAAACACCCGCTGCTCGCAGACCTCGTCGCCGCGCTTGAGGCCCAACATCATCCCAACCCCGTCGACGTCTCCCAGTCGGTTGCCAACGCACGGCAGCTCGTCCAGGCGTGTGCCCACAAGCACCGCGCTTCCGTCTGTCGCGAGCTCGGCGTCACTCCCGACCAAGTCGAGTACATCGCCCCGTGCTCGCCTTTGCAGCAGGGAATGATCTCCCGCACAGCCATGGACGCCGCGTATTATTTCAACTCGTTCGAGTTCGTTCTGTCGCCGAAGGTGTCCACCACGCACCTCCGCGATGCTCTGCAGAGAACCGTCGACGCCCTTCCCATCCTCCGGACCAAGTTTGTAGGCACAGCCGACGGGGTGGTCCAGGTCGCTGTCAACCGGTATCCCCTTCCCTGGGCTGATGTCCTGCTCGAAGCTGGAGCATCACTGACGAACGCGGTTCGGGAATCAAGAGGTGCATGGATCGAGCGGAACCGAAAGGGCCTGCATCAGCCCCTGGAAGCTGCCCTCATTACCAGCGCAGGGGGGGCTCGTTTGCTCGTCTTGCACGTATTTCACGCCCTGTACGACGCCAACAGCATCAACTTCGTTCTCGACCGCGCGATAGCAGAGTACCGGACACTGAACGGCGAGCTCGCGGCGAGCACCAACGGTGCTGCTCCGGCCCCGTCCTTCCTCGAGGCTCTGTGCCACGGACCGCTCCGGGATTTCGGCAACACCAAGTCGTTTTGGCTCGAGCACCTCGAAGGCGTCACCCCGATCCCTCCGAGCGATATCACTCCCCCCCACTCGTCCGTTACCAGCCACCAGCAGCGAGTTCCGTTCGGGCCCCTTGAGTTACTGAGGACCCGCGTCGGAGTTACCCACCAAGCGCTGGTGCAGGCTGCGTGGGTTGCTGTGCTAGCCAAACACCGATCCGCCGACCCGACGATTGGGGTGATAGTCTCCGGGAGAAGCATGGATCTGGACGGTGCCGAGACGGTCGTCGGGCCCCTCTTCAACACGCTCCCGTTCCACGCGCGCGTCATCAAGTCCGAAGCAGGATCTACCTGGGCGTCCCTCGTCCGACAATGCCACGAATACAACACGGCGGTGCTCCCCTTTCAGCACGTGCCCCTCCGCGACATCCAGAAGTGGTGCTCTGGGGGCAGGCCCTTGTTCGACACGCTCTTCTCCTTCCAGCTGGAGGAACATACCTTGGCTGAGCATGGGGAGGACTTGTGGACAGCAAAGGACTCGGAGCCTAATGCCGACTACCCGCTAGCCCTGGAAGCCACAATGGGCGCCGATGGCCACCTGCGCTTGCTCATTGTTGCGCAGGCGGAAAAGGATCGGGTTCTGGCGCTGATGGGCGACCTGGAACAAGCGTTGGAGGCGATGGTCGAGAACCCGGATGGGCTCGTATTACAATCCGGGAGCCATGATTCAATCACCACCGAGGCTGCGGCGGGCGGGACCCTAGCTGCCCGCGCAGGAAATGATGTTTTGGTGAATGGCAACAACAACAACAACAACCATGCCGCACCTCCTGCTGCCGAGTCGAGCTTCACCTGGAGCAAAGAAGCTCTCACGATCCGCAATGAGATAGCCTCTCTCGCCGGCACAGATCCGGAGTCGGTGACGGAAACGACACCGCTTTTTGGTCTCGGCCTTGACAGCATTGACATCATCAAGCTGGCTGCAGTTCTCAGGAAACAGGAGATGGAACTCAAAACGAGTGAGCTCATGAAAGCCCAGACAATCGCGACCATCGCGGAGATCCTTCAGGCCAGACGTCATCAGCACCACATCGGCCAGAACGGAATCAAAGACGCGTCCGACGTCGACGTCGACGAGCTGTCCCGGCTCGCTGCCATCCTGCGACAGCACATCGTTGACAAGGGTGCCGAGCTCGCAGCAGACGACGTTGTGCTCCCGGCAACTCCGCTCCAGGAGACGATGCTGGCGGAGATGGTCGAGTCCGATTTCGAGCTGTACTTCAACCACGACATCTTGGAAATCGCGCCCTGTGTCGACATTGCCAAGCTCAAGAACGCGTGGACAACCGTCATCGGCGGCTCCCCGATCCTCCGAACTCGGTTTCTACAGGTCGAAAGCCCTTGCCTCAACGCGTCTTACTGCCAGGTCGTCAGCAGCGCCTCGAGTACCTATTACATGACCGAGGTCAGCCTGAACTCCCCCGACGAGCTGGCCAAAGTCTGCCAGACGGCGACCCTCCGGGCTCGCAAGGGTGCCGGGAGGTCCGACCTCTTGCAACTCGCTTTTGCATCCGTGGCGGGCCAAAAGAGATACTTGGTTCTCTCCATCGCCCATGCCTTGTACGACGGGTGGTCGCTGAGCCTTCTGCACCGACACGTTCACGAGGCCTACCACGGAACATACCAGCCGCAGGACACGACATCATATGTCAACCAGCTACGAGACGTATTGTTGCCCCAGCATCGCGACGCTCCGTCCTTCTGGTCGGGTTTCCTCCAGGGCGCCCGACCAACCATGTTCCCCGAAGAAGAAGGGTCGCCGGACCAAGCGCACCACCCGATCTACAGAGATGAAGCGGCGTCTTCCGTCCAAGTCTCCGAGATCGCAGCCTTTTGCAAAGCCAACGCGATCACCATGCACACGCTGGGACAGGCCTGTTGGTCAGCCCTGCTGGCCGCAAAGACGGCGTCGATGGACGTCACGTTCGGGGTGGTGCTCTCGTGCCGCGATGACGAGACCCTCGAGCGCTTCCTGTTCCCGACAATGAACACCGTGGCCGTGAGGACCGTTCTCCATGGCACGGTCGCCTCGTGGCTGCGATACATGCAGGAAAACATGGGGAATATCGCCTCCTACCAGCACTTTCCCCTGAGAGAAGCCCAGAGACTGGCCAGGAGCAACGGCCCGCTCTTCAACACCTTGTTCATCCAGCAGCGCGGCCTCCCGGGGCACGTCATCGACGAGCAGGGAAGCGGGCCGCTCTTGAGGTCCGTCGGCGGGACGTTGGCGGTAGAATATCCCGTGTGCGTGGAGATGGAGGTGACGGCGGACTCGGGACTGATTTGGCGAATCGCCTGCGACGGAGCGTTCGCATCCCGGAACGAAACGTCGCGGATTCTGCGGGATCTCGATGAGCTCCTCGGCCGCATGATGCGCTCTCCCGAAGCAAGCGTGCTCGAGTTCTCGGGGGAGCAGGTGTCCATATGTGGTCAGCCCCCCGTCGTCCTCCAGGCTCGAGAAAGTAATATCAGTGAAGGGTCCTCCTCCTCCTCCTCCTCCTCCGCCGCCGCCGCCGCCGCCGCCCACGAGGCAGTCAACAGCGGTGATCCTTCCTGGTCATCGACCGAGGAGACCATCAGGAGGGTTTTGGCCGAGGTCTCGGGTGTGCCGGCCGCGACGATCCTCAAGAGCAACAACATCTACCACCTCGGTCTGGACTCGATCAGCGCCATCAAGGCGGTATCGCTACTCCGGAAGAGCGGTCTCAAAATAGGACTCCGGGACATGCTTAAGGCAGGGTCGATCTCCCGGATGGCCCAGTGTGCCCGTGAAGCTGGATCAGCACCGGTCGGTTCGGCGCGGACAAGTGATGGCAATGGACCCCGGACCGAGGTGGTGACTGTCCCTCCGGGCTTTGACCTCGACGCAGCCCTCGCCGGCATTGGGATGAGCACCCCCATGGTGGAGGACGTCCTGCCTGCGACTCCCATGCAGGTACACATGCTCTCGGCCTGGCAAAACACGCGCGGAGCGGTCTTCTACCCGTGCTTCCGATACACGATATCCGGACACGCCGACGCACACACCATAGCCAGGGCCTGGAAAGTCTTGACTGCCGAGACGCCCGCTCTCAGGACTATCTTCCTCTCAACCGAGTCTCGGGCAACTCCCGTTCTCCAAGTCATCCTGCGTCCCTCGACCGCCGATCAGGGCGATGGCCCTTCTCCCGCCGACGGCAACAACAGTTGGAGCAGCCGGGCAGCGGAGCACCCTCGACAGCCGTACAATTCCCTGCACGCGGAGAAGCAAGGAGAAAAGTGGCTGTTGCGGCTGAGGATCCACCACGCTCTCTACGACGCCGTCAGCCTGTCGGCGATCATGGACAGATTCGCCGCCTTGTGCGGCGCACAGGACCTAGAGAATGAGTCGGTGCGGCGCCCTGTTCCCGGTCGGCGGGACAGCGTCCCCTCCTTCCGTTGCTCCTCCTCCTCCCCTTCCTCAGCCGCGGAGGACCAGACGACGAGGCGGCAGTTTTGGACCGCGTACCTCGCCAACGCCCCGTCTCGGCCGCTGCTGGCGCCGCAGGAGGAAGTGCCGGAGGAGCCCCCGTCTAGAGTCGGCCTCGTCAAGCAAGTCGCCCCGGCCGCGGGGATCGCGACGCTGGTCGGCCGTTGTAAGGCACGCGGCGTCAGCTTCCAGGCTCTCTTCTTCGCCGCCTACGCCGAGTTCCTCGCCTCGGCCGCCGCGGCCGAGAGCGGATCGCCGCGGCCCGAGACCGTCGTCTTCGGCATCTACCTCGCCAACCGCGCCGGCGGCCACGACGGACCGGGCGCGAGCGTCTACCCGTTCCTGCGGTTGGTGCCGCTCCGAGTCGCGCCGAGACCGGGGCCCGGCCTGCTCGAGGTCGCCGCCGAGGTCCAGGCCGACATTCACGCCATCTCGTCGCCCGTCAACGTGGAAGTGGCGCTCTGGGAGATCAAGGACTGGACGGGAGTGACGATCGACTCGTTTGTCAACTTCCTTGCGTCATCCCCACTGCCCGCTTCTTCGGGTGACACGGAAGGGGAGGCGAAGAACGAGAACGAGAAGGAGGAGGAGGAGGAGGAGGAGGAGGAGGAGAGAAAGGGCAAGGAGGTCCGGTGGGAGTTGGTGGGCGAGCCAGCAGCGGACGATGCTGTTGTCGTTGAGAACCTGAAGGGAGACGGGTTTAACGGAGATATCGCCAGAGAACTTTCCAGCAATCCCGTGCGGGATGCATTTCCGGTAAGTCCCTTTTTTTTTTTTTTTTTTTTTGAGGTCTTCTCCATACGCACAAGAGGATGAGATAAGCATCCTAGGGATCCGGCTGCTAATGGTTCGATAGGACGCCATTGACGTGGAAGTTTCGCTGCAAGATAACGAAATGACAATTGGTGTTTTCGGGCCGGGTCAAAGGCTGCGAGGAGTTGATGGGGCAGCTAAAATCCTCGAGGGTATTGTGGAAGTGCTGACGGGCGTGCTGTGATCAGTCCGTCTTGGCTCAAGGGACGTTCTTGTTTCAGGTGGTCGAGCAGGATGAATCTTGGGTTCACGTTAATAGTGGAGAGATAGATAGGTATCGAAAAAGAGATACAAGATTTGCATGTGAATTCCGGCTCATGACGGCACCCTCTGCCCCGAAACCATTCCGATTCCCTTGGCCCTTCATGCCTTCTTCTTCCACGTGTAGTCGGCATCTGTATGTACAGTACATAATACTCTGTAAGCGGGCTGCTTCTGATCCACAGACGTAAATCTACACGAGCACTCACCAGGATGTATCTGTGGCTCTTTGATGTCCTTCCTAATCTCCCGTTTCCTCCGCCAGTCGCATCCAGGGAACCGCTTATCCCGCTCGTCCAGGACGGCTTCCAGGCCGGGCAGCTGGTCGGCGGCGGTAAGGCTCGTCATGAGCTGCGGCTCGCCCAGCGGCAGCTTGTCGCCACGGTCGACCTGCCAGAGGTGGTAGACCTTGCCGTACAGCTGCACGACCTCCCCCATCTCGGCCGTCTCGGCCTTCTCCCAGAGCGCCTGGGGCACCAGAGCGGAGGGGGGCTGGGGCATGACCAGCATGCCCGACTCGACCTCGAAGACGTGGCTGTGCCAGAGGCGGCGCTCCTCCTGCGGCAGGCTCTCGTACAGGTGCGGCCTGATCATGTACTCGACGCCAATCAGGCGCGCCCCCGGCGAGGGACTGTCGTACAGCAGGCACTGCCACACGTCCTCGGTCAGGTGGCCGCAGTAGTGGTTCGCCTCGACGAAGCGCCTGGGGTCGGACGCGTAGACGTGGAAGGCGTTGAGGTGCGCGCACACGTTCTGCAGGGGCGAGAAGTCCTGTTCGTTTCGGCTTGTCAGTTCTGTCGTTCCGCTGTCGGCGGGAAGCCAATGAAAAGGCAGGGTTCAAAGGAAAGAAGGGAAAGAGAAGGGGGGTGGAGGGTGTCTTGCCTGCGTCATGGCAGCGCCCGTCTCGAGGACGGTGCTCTTTGTGCTGCGCTGCTCACCCTCGACTCTGGGCTCAGCATCGCGGTCCTTTGTGGGCGTAGCGGAAGCCATCGTGTCGCTCGTTGCTTTAGAGAACCAATCAGGTTCTGCTTGCGCCGGATGAGGTTTCTTTTGGAGCGAGAGACTGGACTGCGTAGAATTTCAGGCAGGTAGATATCTGTATGTATGTACTGTACCTTCACTGGAAATAAATCACTCGGGAAGTCATTGTGCCCCGTTGTAGACCGATATCATCATTCGATCTTGCTATTATTGCTCTTCGGTGATGGTGTGACGTCATGGTTACCCTTCGTTAATCACAACCATCGCTCAAGGGACCTTTTGCAGGAAGCAGAAATGGGAAAGCCCCGCACAATCAGGGACGACGCCTCAAAATCAGGGCATAAGAGCATCGTGCCATTACTGCACATGAATCTTTACTTGCCCATACATGTGCATTCGATAATTTTGAACATGTACCACGTTTCCGCGGTTCCGCCCTCCAAGCGCGATGAGCCCTTGTTTTGGAGGCACGTAATTTGGGCTTGGCGTTTCCAGGCTTCCTGCCTATCGAGCTGGAAAGCCAATCACGCCTGCCAAGTCAAGTACTGTACCTGAACTCGAACGGGGCCTTCCCTGCAGCGACACAAGGCTCCCGCTTAAGGCAGTCATCAACAATCCCACACCCCACACATTAATGAGCCCAAGCGAGCCGATGCCGTCCATCAACCTCTCCTTGATGTTGCGACTCGGGAGTTCGGGTTTGGATGCCTCATGGATGTCTGCTCTGCAGCTGTTGGGCTTTTTTGGATTTGTTTTTTTCGGGAATGATGCCCCGGTTGCTTGCCCCGCTCAGCCGAACTAATTATGCCCCGCTAACGACTGCAGTGTGCGAAACCCTGGTCAGGCTGGCGCGTCAAGCTCCCAACTAACCGTACCACCACGCTGTGCCATTGGTGGCCTTGTGCCTAGTTACTGCAACCCCGCGGTATCCAGTTTCTGCGAGTCGCGATGCCCGAGGACGGCGAGCCAGAGGCGCGGTTGGGCCAGCCAGAATGGCCAGATCGGCCAGAACGGCGCGTCCACAGCTGAACTTCTTATTCTCTCTCATACTCAATGGAAAGTCTGTTCACGCAAGGTCGAGCCGGCGTCCAAGTGTTCCGACGTGCCCAAACCGAATAATCCGCCCCGGTCTCGACGATATTCGACGTTGCCGCCTGCGCAGAGAGCCTTGTGGGCGCCCTCGACCACCCTGACTTGGCCACTCCCTTTACCACAATCTTCCCCCCCTCGAAGAACCCGAGCTACAGCCATCTCGCAACCAGAGCCGGCATGAGCAACAGCAACAGCGCCCAAAATGGCGGCGGCTGCGGCTGCGGCGGCGGCGACGGCGACGACAGTGTTGTCAACTGGGCCGCCCTCGTCATCTCGCTCGTGGCTCTCCTGGGCACCGCCGCACAGGTTCTCCAGCAATACATCGCCTCGGCCGCCGGGTACGCAAACTGCGGCGAGAACGTCATGGGCAAGTGGCACGAGTCCAAAAAGCGCAAGTTCCGACCGACAGAGCTGCGCTTCGAGGTCCGCTTCCAGACCCCCGTCATCTTCGTTTGTCCGACCAATAACCTGCGAGGGCCCATCATGGGCCAGCCGATATGCTTTGTGGACGGCACGAAGGAGAGCCTGGTGAAGACGCGTGCAATGCTGGCCAACGATGAAGAGAGGCAACGCCGGTCGCAGGAGAGCAGGGTGCATACCGCCGACAACGAACGGGCCTCGTGGGTTGTCCTGCTCTCGCACCTGCAGACTATGGAAAATGAGAGCGCCGAGTGGCAGAAGGAGCACTACAAGCTGAACTGGCCGTACAGGCCGTCTCCCGTCACGTTCCAGCAGCACACCCTGGCCGTCGCCCTGCAGCCCAAGGAGCGAAGTTGGGACACCATGCCGGCCGGCGTCAAGAAGCCCTACGCCACCACCACCATATGCCACCTGCTCGAGATCGCCGCCATGATGGGGATATACTGGAAGGAGTTTGACCGCTCTCGGGACCGCTACCGCGCCGAGGGCAACGGCTACCTCCTGACCGGCGTCAACGTTCCCGATCTCGGCGTCATGTTCACCCTCCAGGTCACGGGCAAGAGCAGGTTCCGCGAGAACAGGGTGATCCCCGTCGACGAGGTCAAGGAGCTCTGCTGCGGCTTCGTCTCCACCCTCTTCCGCGAGAGCAAGGACCCTCGCAGGATCGAACTCCCCAACGAGGCCACAAACGACATGGGCTTTCTGCAGCTCGGCAGCATGGACGAGATCGCCGAGACCATGGTGCAGATCCAGTGCAACACCGACACGGCCAACTATTTCCGGTCGAGAGAAGCCAAGCATCGTCATTTATTCCCAGGTATGCCTCACCCTGGCCCCTTTGTTAAGAAGGGAGAGAGAAAAGCACATGCCCGTTTCCCCCCCTGGTGTCCTAACGTTTTTTATTTTTTTATTTTTTAATTTTTTATTTATTTTTATTTTTTATTTATTTTTCTTGCTTTTGCTGTTTCTGACACGATGGTACCAGTCCCCTTTGAGCTCTTGGGCATGCTCGGCAAGACGCTGCACATCCGCGACAGCGGCTTTCGCATGCTGCCGAACCCGACGCCGTATCGCTGGGACAAGAAGTTCTTCAACCTACGCCGCTTGGTCAAGGAATACCGTAACAGGATCTCGGATACGGACGCCCTAGACCTCCCCAACGCGCAGATCCAGAAACTGGAGACAGTCGCCAAGGAGCTGGTCGACGCCCTGAGCGAGGACATGAAGTCCAAGACGCCGGGTAATTCGCTGCCCCTGCTCAGCAAGCTGCACGAGGTTCTCGACCAGTGCGATGACTTTCTCAAGAAGTGCGACCGAGACCTCGTCCGCATGGTCCTCCGCGAGCACTTTCAGGAAGTAATGCGCCTGATCAACGAAAAGAGCACCGCCGAGAGCGGTCACGACATCAGGAGCGTCAACGGCGGCGGCGGCGACAAGCGGAGGGCCGAGCACTTCGACGAGCTCACAGCCGCCAACCCCGAGCAGCGCCAGGAGGCCTTCATGGAACTCTACTTCTTCAAGGTGCTCCGCCATGTCAAGACCGAGGCCGTCAAGTGGTACTGCCGCCGTCGGCAGACCACGCAATACGCCCCCTCGATGCGTTCCCGGGAGCCCTCGGTCAAAGACATCGAGAGCGATAGCGGCGCGAAGGGGTGGACAGCTTCAGCGCCGTCCGCTAGGCCCACAATCACCAACCCCGCGTCGTCGCCGCCCCCCGGCCCCACGACTTCTCCGGTGCCCCGTTTACAGAAGCAAGGGAGCGGCCAGCAGAGGGATAAACTTCAGGTCACGATCCAAGTTTCGAGTGGCGGCGGCCCTAATTCAGACGACGGGAATAACACCCCCCTCATGGAGTCGAAGGCCGCGGCGATCTGGTGCACCCTGGTGCTGCGCATGCTGTGCTGGCTGCTGCTACACGATTTCGACAAGAAGGACGTGCAGGAGTTCCCTAAGAGCGAACTTCTCGGCAGCCGTCTGCCGGTTTATATTGCTTAGCCCGGTGTGTGTTGTTTAGCGCCCGTAGCAACGCAGCTGGAGGTTGGCATATGGCTCGGCGTCGACAAGTGTCATCTTTTATTTTATTTATTTTATTTTTTTTTTTTTTCTCTTTTTGGGGGCTGGTTGGATAGTTCAACTTGGAGTGGTCACGGATGTAGGATGGATTGAGTGTGCTTGGCTGGATACCTTTCCTTTTTTCTTCCTCGTTTATTACTCTTTTGCTTCGATGAAAGATAGCAGCATCGGGCTGGAGCGGTGGCGTCCAACGCAGTATGTCTACCGAAAAGATCTGATTCATGATTCCAGTTCGAGCTCGACCTCTTTTTCCCACCAAGGAATGGCGGTCTTGACATCCCAACCGACAGTTCAAGATATGGTAGAAGCCGCTAAAGGGCCACGAATCATTGGGTTGATCCGAAGAGGTTCCCGTGCTGAAATGGGGCGATTTTTGGGATCGTGGTGAGCGGTTGCCCACATGATTCCCGGCTCCTTCCTTCATCACCGCATAAGGCACAGATTGTTCCAGCTGTCGAATGCTGGCTGACAGCTGCGAGAACTGGCTGGATGTCGCAGTGGAACTCTCTTAAGGTGGGGCTCGCTAATGCTGATGAACTGGCAGTTGCTCCACACGTCTTTTCCTTGAACTGGACTGACGAGAAGACCTTCCTCTCCGGAGAAGACAACGGAACAATTGGAACCGTTCGATGCCCCTGTTTGGGACAGCGCCAACTCATCACTGCTATGCCGCTCATCCCAGCCACCCGACGGCCGAAGTCCCGTGCTCGGCGGCTGGCGACCTCATCGACTACACGAGACTAAGGTCACCGCCCTATTGCAGCTCTCGGAGAGGCAGCCGTGCCCCGCATTAACGCCCCGCGCGACCAGTGACCGGGGCGCGATGCGGTGAGCAGGAAGGGCTGCCTCCTTTGACAGCGCGCCGCCGCTCGGAACCTTTCCCAGCATGCAGCGACGTGGTGGGGTTCCTGCTGCTTCATGCCCGATGCTGGACCGTCCAATCATGCCGGCCGCCCTGCATGCGACAGCGTTTGCTTGCCAGCATGGCATCGAGAAACGCCTGAAACAAGTCTCGATCTGGCCGCCATTTTTAGCCCGATGAGCGCCCGCCGGGTAGACCGGCGCCATGTTGCACGGCACCGGCCCCCATCTCGACGCATTCTCACAATCTCTTTAAGCTCTCCAATTCATCGGCCGTTTCAAAGCCATTCCTGAGAAAGCCGGCCTTAGTAACGGACAGACAACTGGACGGCTCAGAGAGGAAGCCTCTGCCGAACTGAGCTGAGCAAGAATCCGAGAAGACCTCTCTCCCCTCCCCGCGGCATGGAAAGCCCGCAACGCTTGGCTTGATAGCCCGACATTGAACTCGAACCACACTCGTTCCTCGGTTATTTTTTTTTGGACCGCCACAATGCCAGCCACGGAGATTATCACCATCATCAACAACTCGGGGAAGGTTATCAGCACAGTATGTGACCCCTTTAATCCTCGCTTCGGGGACAGGGCGGTCATACTTGGACGACACTGACACCTCTCAGGGCAAGCAGCTTGTAGGTATCTTCAAGGAGGCACACGCGGCCTACCGCGACAGACGGGAAGCCGTCAAGGCCCAGCGTGCGGGGATCCAGCGAGCCAAGACATTTGATGTGGCCCGCGGCGATCCGTACTACGATGATTATCACTACCACGGCGGCGCTCACCCCGACGACGCCGACTATGCGTACGACCGCCGTTCCCTCCGTGACAGCTTCAGTCGGCGGAGGTCGCACGACGACGGTGACACCCGCTCGTACGCCTCGTCTCGCTACAGCCGCCATTCTCGGCGATCCCGCCAGCCCCGCTCCCCCGAGGGTCCGCTCGCCCTGACCGAGGGCAACCTCAAGGCCCATTCCGAAATCTCTGCGACGTCACCGTCGCATATTTATCGAGGCCCACCCACCGAGACGGCACCGCGTGACATGGAGCTCTCGCGGCCGAGCCCCGCCACGGGAGCCCCGCCACCATCCGAGTCGGAAACCGGCGCTGATCGGCGCCGACAGCTCGTCCACCGCCCGCGCTCTGATCCAGCGCTCGCCAAGAAGAAATCTATCGACATGAATCTCGCATACGGCGACATTCCGCCCGACCTCGAGTCCCGGGTAGATCTCGATCCGGTTCACGACGACGATGACGCCCGGTTGCCGCCGGTGGAAGATCCGCAGGAAGCCAAAGCCCTGAGCCTGATGGACCGCATCGAGGAATATCTTGAGGAGGCCCATTGCGTCCAGAAAACGGCATCCGGTATGATCGAGAGCCTGCAGCGTAACCCGGATGCCGCCGCCGCCGTGGCCCTCTCGCTCGCCGAGCTGAGCGCCCTGATCGGCAAGATGAGCCCCGCCTTCCTGGCCTTCCTCAAGGGCGGCAGCCCCGCGGTCTTTGCCCTGCTCGCCAGCCCGCAGTTCCTGATCGGCGCCGGCGTCGCCATGGGCGTCACGGTTGTCATGTTTGGCGGGTGGAAGATTGTGAAGAGCATCAAGGACACGGCCGTCTCCAAGACGCTCGAGGCGCCCCTTGAGATGCGCCCGGTGCCCGCGCCCGCGCCCGCTCACGACCCAACCGTGGCGCACGACAAGGCGCTCCCTCCGCTCCCCGCTCCCGGAGGGGGCGCCGCCGGGTACGACGAGGCCCTTGTGCTGAAGGACGTCGAGGCGCTCAGCAGCATCGAGACGTGGCGGCGCGGAATTGTGCCGTTTGAGGGTGACGCGGCCGATATCGAGCAGATGAGCCGCGAGGCCGAGCGCGCGCTCCAGGAGCAGTTCAACCAGGAACTGGACGAGGTGGAGCCGTGCGACTCGGTCTCGCAGGTCAGCCGAGCCCGCAGCGACCGGTCGCGGAGGTCGCACCGCAGCCACCGCACCAGCGCGAGCCGCAGGTATCGCGAGAGCCGCGCTAAGTCCGAGGTCTCGGATCGCAAGAGCAGCTCGGGCAAGAAGACAGACCGAGACGGCGGAGAGAGCGAGGCGGCGAGCGAGAGGAGCCATCGCAGCCATCGCAGCAGCCGCGGTCACGAGGGCTCTACCGTCTCGCGATCGTCAAAGCACTCGTCCAAGGTCGGCGGCCTCAAGGCCATCGAGGAAGGAGACGGCGAGCGCGACGACACGGGCAGCGCGGCCGGGAAGCCCAAGGAGAAGAAGCGGGACATGATCAAGCAGCTGTTCAAGATGAAGAAGGATAAGGAGGATCGCGGGAGGGCTGTTTCTGTTTTGGTCTGATGCGTTCATTATTATCGCATCATTTGGTTTCATGACTAGGCATTCGGCATTGCATGGTGGCTGGAGTCAATTGCGTCTGTTGTGTTTTGCTCAAAAACTTATTGTCCCAGGGAAGAGAAGGGAAGGTTTCGGTTCGTGTAAAAATTGGGCAAAAAATACTCTGTGTGGTTAATCGCATACAACTCAGGGGAACGAGCCCTGACTCTGGGACCCCGTAATGCCCTTGAATAGCTAAGATCTTTGCTCGTTATAGCAGTGTAAGAGACACAAGATTGACTCCTTCTCGTCCATCTCCCCTCGCCTGATTGCGGGGTCGAGACTCCACTAATAGCCATATTAAGCTCGATGATATTACACAGTGTCAAACCTTGCCAGCCCGTGTCCCGGGATGAGTAAGACCCGAGGAGTGAACGCGTAGGAACTTCCACATCCTGGCCCGCTGTCAGCCTTCGTTCCTTGTGGTCGGCGAATTAGACTGATCATTGCTGGGTTCCTGTACGAGGAGCTTGGGGCAGTGCTACGGCGAGAAACTGGTACACTACGATCGCTACCTCCCTCGGCACCTTGAACTGGAAGCCCACCCATGGACCAGGGTATACACTACATACACTCGCTTCCTGAGGGTAGGATTACTAAAGACAAAAAGACGTCAGCTCGCTGCCTACCGGAAGGTTCGGCAAGCAAAGCGAAGGCCCGGCCTTGGGTGAGTATTAATTAACTAGTTGTAAGCTACCAACACGTTGAATATACATCCATACATGTACAAATCGTACTGTGTAAGGTACACAATATACACAATCGAAGACAACATATTCGTACCTATGTTTGTAGGTATGTATATCATACATTATGGATTACATACAAGCTCCGTCTGCCATCCCTCCGCTCAGCGCAACTCTGGACTCCACCGGACGCGTGCTCACTCGGAACCCTGCGCCTGGCACCAAATAACGTAATGCTTCCGGAGATAAGGTCCTTTTCGGTGTACATACACTAGTGCCCATCCGCGCCTCCTTTGGCATTACTCATCAATGTTCTTCCCTGCTAGCACGCAGCTGTGAGCTGGAACAGCCCTCGGCAGGAGTAAAGAATCTCTGCAAGGAGCTTGCTGGAGGAGTTAGAATGGTAACTTGGCTTTTTTTGCCCTCTCTTAAGATGGAGACGCAAACTGAATTGTTCAGTTTGGTCACTAATATTAATTGAGGGAGCGAAATTTGCCGCCGCCTCACAGGAAAGTTCGCTCTCGCGCCTCCACGTGTGCTCCGGTAGTCTCTCATTTGTGTGAGCAAGGATGACAACCAGTGCGCCGTCAGCAGGCGTTTAATTACCAGATCTAGTCCCAACCATCCCGCCACCCGGACTACAAGTAGCGTTGCCAATGACTCTAGGGTTGCATTGAGGCGTAGGAGTGCACAGGGGATAATCCACGTGTAACAGATTGCGACTGAACGTAGCCGCTTCCTATTGCTCCTATCGTCGGATTTTACCCCTAATTAACTCCTTCCTCAGATCCGACAGGCCCAAGCAACGAAAGTAACGCCGGAAGGAGCTCCTGACCGATTATGTTTGGCTGATGCCGGATCTTACTTTACTTCGTGACGTGTACACGGTAGTTCCTGCCATAAGGAGCTAGCAGGTGAACAGACCCTTCAAGGGAAGGGTCGCGGCGGCCGGGAGTGGGTTCCCAAGGTCAGAGTTGGGCAATCTGGAAGCCTTGAAATGCTATAATATAAGAACCTTTTCACCTTTCTTCACAACCACCCGACAGGCAAATTCTGCGATCACAACAAGGTTTTTCGAGTTCAGAGCACCGCAGCTCGGTCCATAATTATTCGACCAGTGTCTTAAAACTGCAAGCTCTTCCCTCAGTTGCTACCAATAAGAGTTACAGTACCACCAAGCTTTCCTCCATGGGTTCCATGTTTCAATCGATTGCTCCCGGTCCCGAAGAAGGGATGAGGGCATACATGGCGCCCTCTCTCTTCCAGCCGCACAATGCTCGCCAGGCGATCCGAGACGCGCACGAAAAGAAGATTCCCACCCTGATCGGTTACTACGCCGGCCTTAGCTCCATTCCCATCACCCGCTACCTGGCGCCGATGGGCTACGACGTGGTGTGGATCGACTGGGAACACACATCCTGTGACGTCGAGACGATGACTACGGTTGGTGATTTCCTCACTCCCGCCGTCGCGGAGTCGCTTGGGAGGGAGTGGCATGCGAAAGTATTACCTAGCAGTGACTGACTGACTGATCGTCAGATGGTCCACGAGACCATGTTCATGAGCGGCGGCCGCACCATTCCTTTCGTCAGGTAGGGCAGCCCATCCCATCCAAAGCCAGAAATCCCCTTTCCCCTTCCATCGGACCGAGCACCCCGTCATCTCAAATCATTTTCCTTTTTTTTTCTTCTTTTCTTTTTCCTCCGGGCCCCCGCTTTGCTAACGGGCCATCTCTCCCCCCTCCTCTCTGCAGAGTACCCGGCCACGACCATGCCGCCATCGGCTTCGCCCTGGACGCCGGCGCGAGCATCGTGATCCCCCAGGTCGAGACGGTGGAACAGGCCAAGTACGTTGTGTCGTCGGCCAAGTTCGGCACGCGGCAGCGTGGCACCCGGTCGGCGCCCCCGTTCCGCCTGGTCCCCGGCCTCACCGACATGGCGGCCGACGGTAAGCGAGACGTATGGCAGAACTGGAACGACCAGGCCGCCATCATGGTGCAGATCGAAACGCTCGAGGGCATCAACAACCTGGACGCCATCCTGACCGAGGTGCCGGACATTGACGTGGTGTGGCTCGGTAGTCTCGACTGCCGCATCAGCATGAACCTGCCGGCCAACTATGGCCAGGGCGACGAGCCCGAGTGGAAGGCAGCCGTGGAGAAGTTCAACAGCACCGTCAAGAAGCACAACAAGCCCCGCGCCGGTTTCTGTCTCACCGGCGGTCAGGATCTCGCCAAGATGGCCGAGGACAACGCCCTGCTGATCCATGCGGCTGACGTGCTCAAGTTGTATGAGATGGGGCCACAGCTGTTGGCGGCAAGGAAGGCCGTTGCTCTCAAGAAGTAAATTGACTATCAACTCCGGGAAAAATTGGGTGACGTGTAAAGGCAGACGATAAGTTGTATTGCATGCTGTACAATACAGTACAATGGGCTCAGCCTATCACCAGGCCCGATCATAACAATGCTACATACTTTTGTATATATTACTGCTGAGGTCCGGACATCTGTCTTTTCAAAAGAATGTATCTGTGCTCATTAGAATGAGAAGTTGATTGTAGAACGGGCCATTGACTAAGGAGCTCTCAAAAATACTTTGATTATCAGGGGGAAACAGAATCATGCAGCGAGCATGAAATCAAAGTGGGAAAGAAGAAAACGAACTCATGTTGCTAGTGATTCTGCCCCTCCTGGTCTTTGATAAGCCAAAGGGATGTTAGTCTGATAAGTGATAGAGAGGGAAGTTGAGAACCCGCCAAGACATATTAGTGAGGATACAGAAAGTTCAGAGCATTTTGCCTTTGCTTTTCGCTTGCTATAGCATTAAGTCAACCCTTTTTACACACGGATGAGGCATATCTATTCCACATAGACTGGGATAGATGTATGTTCCTTGTAGAAACCCGAAAAGATGGAAGGTAGAATGGAAGAGGCTAAGAAATTATTACAACAGCTCAGAGTCTGCAATTCTCAATGCAAATGAGGTAATTATAATAAGTCGTTAGGGCTTACTTGGGTCACGGTACAACTTTCAACGGGGGTTAACAAGATCATTATCGACACTCATATCCGACGTACCGTAATAGGAGGAGAGCAGCATACAAAACTTCCATCACTCCGGAGGAGCAGCCTAGCAATCAGGCTCACTTGCCAACCGAGCTGCCAGCTCGCCTGGCGGGCTGACAAATGTAATAATTAATTACGTAGAAAATTCTCAATCCTAATTAAATCAAATAAGCACAGCATGAAGCAGACAGACTGTCAACAACGCGGACAGCCAGGGCAACGCCGAGACTGCAACGGCGCTGGTGCCCGCCGACAACAGCACCGGCGTGCCGATCCTGCTTGTCTCGTCGATGCTGCACACCTTGCGGCATCCCGCCTCCGCGTCCGCGTCCGCGTCCTCCTTGGCCTTGCCGCCGCCGCCGCCGGGGTGCTCGTCCGTGGTGTTGTAGACAATCTCGATCCACTTGATCTGCAGGAAAGCCTCGCCGCCGACGGGCATGCGCCCGGACCAGCTGCCGCCGTCGCTCCAGGCGTTGAAGATGACCTGCAGCGGGTCGCGCGGCGCCTGGAAGGTGATGCGGGCGGCCCGCTGCCCGTCGACGTACCACGTGCTGCTCCCGGGCGTCCAGTCCATCCGGTAGTCGACCCAGTCGGTCCAGCGGCGGCCGGGCGGGAGCGTCACGTTGCGCGTCGCCTCGGGGATGTCGCCGGCGTCGTCCCACGACGGCTGGTTCGTGTACTGCACCCGCGTTGCCGGCTCGTCCTCCCGCGTCAGGATCTCCATGTCCGCCTCCTGCACCTGCGCCACGTCGTCGTCGTCGTCGTCGTCGTCGTCGTCGTCGTCGTCCGAGCCGTCGAGACCGGGCCCCTGCCCCGGCGGCGGGTCCCGGTATGTGAACATGGCCGTCACCGCCCCGCGGGCCCCCCCCGTGCGCGCCCGCATCCGCACCGAGAGGTAGTGGAACCCCTTGCTGAGCGACTCGATCTCGGCCGCCGACTGGAACCCGGCCGCGTGCCGGACCGTCCGCAGCGTCAGGTGCGTCGCGTGCCCGCCGCCGCCGCCGCCGTCGTCGTCGTCGTCGTGCTCGATGTAGATGTTGTTGGGGCTGTTGACCATCTTGATGGTCGCGTCGTTGACCGTCTCGTCGTTCAGCGCCATGAGCTCCGTGTTGTCCCAACTCTGAATGTCCCACGTGTCGGCGAACTCGGGGCGCAGAAAGTAGGAGCTCGTGGGCGGCGCCTCGGCGTTGGCCCGAAAGTCGTCGATCGGTTTCGTGACATTGACGTACCGGTGGAGCGAGCCAAAGTCGAAGAACCGGTGGTGTGAGAAGTAGCTGGCTGCCGTCCCGTTGGTTTTGTAGCATTGGCAGTCCGAGTCCGTCGTCAGAGGATTATTATTATTATTTTTATTATTGTTATTATCGCCCCGGGCCACCGCGACTAAGGCGGCCGCGGCGAGAACGGCGGCAAGATGGCGAGCTGAGTCCTTCGCCATTGCTAGCACAGAAAAATCAATCTCGTGAGGAACGGACGCCGTGTTGCAGGCGTCCTAGTTAAGTAGAATCCTGGTGGTATTTTTTAAAAAAAAAAAAAATTGAAAAGCGCGTCAGCATTCCACAGCTCGGTACCTAATTAATAATTCATTAAGCGAGGCATTCCTGGAGGAACGCTGCAAGAGGCCGCCAGCTCAGCCGCTTCAATAAAGGCAGTGGGACAGAAATAATTAGAGGGAGTCTGAATATACAAACTGCAGGTCCCTTCTAGCTCGCACAATCTTGGTCCCCGTTGGAATGTGCGCATCCAACACACAGCCCGGCAGTTGGTCGAAGTAATTAATACCGTGCCCGTGTTGACAGTACCAAACATAATTATATCATGAAGGTGGCATTTCAGTCTTATATTGAGAACAGGATAGAGGAGCTTTGCCAGCCAGGAATGGGATTGGCTACCACTTTCCTTTTTCATTGTTCTTTAATTAATTACTATGAACCGAATCAAGCAGAGGAAATCGGTTAAAGGGTTGCTCAGGGAGTCGGGATTTCATCCGCAAAGGGTGATAGACGGCCGGGAATATGTCATGAAACCTTACAAAAAGGTCACTGACGAGCCGAGTTAATACCACATTGACAAGGTCGGCAGTGGACAGAGCAGATTCGCCAGCTCGGTTTGGCATTAGCCGCCGTAATTAGCGGTTGTCCCATTGCTCGCGCGCTCCACGCTCTATGTATTTAACCGCCCATCCTCCTCCCCACATCGGCCAGGAACAAAACAGAGAGTCCTGGCTCTTCCGACAGTGCCAATCTTGCGCAGTCTGTGTGTAAGCGACGAAGACCTGAGAAACACCCGTAAATACAGCGTTCACCATACATAAGTGGGTATGCAGTTATGTCAATTATTAGTTATTATGTGCGTACGGCAGTGGCGCCCCCTGCGTTTAGGGGCCCCGCAACCTCTCGCGCACGCTCGTGCTCTTTTCCTTAGCTGTAATTAGATTCGGAACGGGTCCCTGAGATTGATTGATTTCCAATTCCCAGCGAGCCCCATGACTCGATGCGTAGCTCTTATGCACACGGGGTGCTGAATCATAATAGCGGGGTGTTAAACAAGTGGGTAGCTCTTCCTCTCTTTGGTTTGCATAACCATACGTTTAGGTTGCAATAGAGGGAACATTTGAGTGCCCACACGCGGTATCCCTCTTGTTCTCACTCGAAGTGCGCCGATTGCTCATACAAAAGCAGCCCCGCCCTGTTTCTAGGCACGAGCAGGTGCTATAATAAGCGCTTGTCCAAAATGTCCTTGCCGAGAGGGGATATGTTCTAATTAGTGATGATGGTGGCCTTTCAAAGGCAGACATCCGTCCCCGAGATAATTTCGTTCTTTTCTCTTGGAAGGCTCTCGTGATGATGAGGCCGTCCAGAGGGAAATCGTCCAAAGTTTTCTCAAAAGAGATATTCGTCCCATCGATCCTCGTGGTAGGCATAAAACAGCTCGTCGATGCTGTGCCCGTGGTCCTCGCCCAGTTGCTGCAGAAAATCGTTGAATGTCGGTGGCCGGCGCGCTTCTCGTTCTGGGTCCGAGTCCTCATCGCCCGAAAAGTAGTATTCGGACGCCTCGTCTTCCTCCTCCAGCTCGAGCTCCTCCGCTGCGGGAGCATACTCGAACCCTCCTCCTCCTCCTCCTCCTCCTTCTTCCTCCTCCTCGCGCCCCTCTTCAAACTCCAACTCCTCATCATCCTCGGTGGGGGGAGGTTCGTCCTCGTCTTGATACGACGGCAGCAAATCAAACGTCCGAAACGTGATGCCCGCCTTGGCGCAGCGTTGCCGTGCGCTCTCCACCTCCCGCCTGAAGCGCCTGTGGAACCGGCTCTCGGCCGGCCACGAGTGAATCGCGAGCGAGATGCTGGACAGCTCGTGGGACCTGGCCGCACAGAGACACTCGACGCCGTGGAGCACCATGTCCAGGTTTGCAAGGTAGGTTTGCTTCCAGTCCCTGGCAGTACCCCACTCACATACCAGGGTGAAATCGCGAACGGAACGGGGAAGAAGCTGGCATAAGCGCTCCCCGTCATCCTCGTCCAGGATGCCCAGCGTGCCAAAGACGCCGCGGTAGTCGAGCGTCAAGGTCTTCAGGCGCGTCAGCTCGGGGATGCATCGTAGTCGGTGGTTCTCGGGTTTCCTCGGCCTCTCCTTGCCACGGGTCAGGTAATGGCCTTCTGACAGCGACACCAGCTCGAGCGTCTGCAGCGATCCCGAGAGCGAGAGGAGGGCATCGCTCAGGGTCTTGCCTTCCGGCAATAGGTCGCGGTCCTCGTCGGTCGAACTCGTCTCAAAATGTACGACCAGCGTCTTTAGGTTGACACAGGCTAGACACAGGGCAACCAACCTCGGCTCGTGGATGTGGCTTCCGTAGATGCGCAGGTGCTCGATGTGCGGTAGCGGAGGAAGCGCGATGTCGGAGCCGGTGACGGGGTCGGCAGACGCGCAACAAAGCTCCAGCGTCTTGATGTGCGTCAGCCGCGGCAGAATCTCGACGGCGTGGTCGGCTATCAGGCGGGATAGGGTTAATTGGCGATCGCCATCCTCCCTGTGGCAGTAAATGCGTAATGACGTGAGATTACGCATGCGAGAGAAAGGGAAGAGGTCGAACAATCTTTCCGCTACGGGTGCGAACTTCTCGGCGCGGTAGCGGATGATGGCATCCCGGATAGCCGGCCCCAACAGATCGGGGTGTTCGGCGCCGAACGGGGAGTCGGGGGGGGCCAATAAGAAGTCCCGCAGATTCGGCGCATTCAAGAGGATGGACTTGAGTATGCTAAGGGCGATGGCGAACTGGTAGGGCCCGCCGTGCCGACTGCCGTCCCACTTGGCTGGCTGCGGGTTAACACTCGAGGTCGCGGTCGGTGCATCAGCGATAAGCCCCCCTACCTACCTCCGGTTTGTCTCTCCCATTCTCGGTGCACTTCGTCGATGGTGGTGGCACCGGCGACGTTGACCAGGCAAGTGACGCTGCGAATCCACGGCCTGATGGAGGGGTTATTCTCCATGCGGCGAAGTAGCGCGACCAGGGCGCATGGTGTGGGGATGACGAGCGTGTCATAAAGCAAGGGCTTGACGATGGCGGCAATGCGCCGTGACGTCTGAGCGAAGGACAAGAGGTTGTTGTGGCACACCAGCCAGTCGACCCACTGATGGCTAGCGTCTCGAAACTCCCACGTGCCTGAGTCGCGGAGGGCGAACCGGGTGGTCAGGGGCCGCGCGGGGACCAAGCCCTCGGCGATGGGCCGCAGCAGTTCCGTCGGGAGGTGTTCCAGGGACCGGCGGAGGGGACCGGGGCCCTCGGGCGCCGGCGTCCGGGGGCCGAGGGCTGCACTCGGCGAAGCCATCGGGTGGGCAGAAGGGATTTAATTTTTTTTTTCGGCTCGCTTGCTCGGTTCCCGAGGGAGAAGGGTGCCGTGCTCGCGCAGAATGCCGAGTAGGCACTGCCCGAACGGCGTGGTGGCCGCTGCTATGCGGTTATAAGAGGACACAGTGAGGTGAGTCGTTTTGCAGGGTGAGCTCCGGTTGAGCCGCATCGGGCGTTGACCCGCAGAGACGCTGGCAGTCCCTCGATGGTGCTGGGGGCGGGGATTCTCTTCGCAATGACGCGGTGGCTTACGGCCAATCGGGGCAATTTTGGGGCCTTTGAGCAGCCTGGATGGCCTCGGCAAGTTCCGATCTCGGCGCCCTGTTCTGCTGCCTCTTGTCCGGTAGGCTCGACGGTCTCATCACCATTGTGGACGGTTTGGGAAGCTGCTCGCTCAGAACGAGTGTTAGTGGACGGGCACGAGGTCGGTCATCTCGGGCCACGCACTGCTGGCCGGCCTGACGGGCTGCTGCCAGGAAAAGCAGCTGACACGGCAGGGGGAATAACTATGAACAGGGGGTAGGTAATAACGTTACGGAGGCCCGCGGCAATGACACGCCAACTGCAGCGGCGCCCTTCTGGGAAAGAGACGATCCCAGAGCTTGAAACTCCAGCCCTTGTTAAACGGTGCGCGGCGTTGCCGACATCGCTGCGCAATGTAGTCATTTTTATTACGCGCGCTCCCGCAGATTTTGCCGCAGCGCAACATTCGGCTACGGCAAACCCGCGCCCAGATCTCGGTGCGGCGACGGTCGGGGCGGTTTGGCCCTCTCATCAAGCGTGCACATGGTGGGCCCATCCTTAAAAGAAGAAAAAAAAAATTACACCTCCTCCAGGATAAATAATCCTAGTGCGATACATGCCCCATAACTAACGCAAATCAGAAAAGTGGCCAAGAAGTCTAGATACAACCAACCCAATACAAATTTCTATAATATAAAAGTATCAATACCTAGTCTTGCCCCCCTGGTTTTTAATTACCTTTGTAAGCCGTCAGGGCATTGAGTGTGCTAGGCACTGAAGACACTTAGGGGGTACTGCCTCCCACGCCTCCAGAACAGCCAGTCAAAGCCCTATAAGACATAGCGATTGAACATCGTAGCGATGTTCAAGCTAATCCTTCATCCAGTGCTATACATTCTCAATAGGGCTCAAATCTAGGCTTCGAGCTAGCCACTATAGGACCTGGATTCCTATACTCGAATACTGGCTAAACTCGGCTCCTAACCTAGGGATTTTATCTGTAAGTACCTTTGTATAGAAAATTATTAGGAGAGTGACATGGTGTGATGATTGTGTAAGTGGCTTGCAAAAAAGTGAAGAAAAGTGGGGCATGTATCGCACTAGGATTATTTATCCTGGAGGAGGTGTAGTTAACAGTGGTGGGCGGCGCTCCACCGCAACCAACCCGGGACGGACCCAGCGGCCACGACCCAGAAATAGCAGGTGCTCCCAACTTCATTTGATTCAGTGGAGGGCGGGTGGGACGCCAGAGCCGCCAGCGCCGGGCAGAGCAACCCAATCAGCAGCTGCCGGAGAGTCGATCAATGCGTCGAGAGAGCAGTCGTCACCGCTCTGTCTGCCCTTTGCGGGACTCTGAGAGGAGGGTTGTCGTCGTCTGGAGGGCGTGGGACGCGCTGCTTGCTGTGACTAATGGGCACGTTGTCAGCAGCTCTGGGGGATGACGCAAGGTGTGTTGAAGTCGCCGTTGGGATAGATCGCTTACGCCGCGTATGCCTGACCATACTGCGTACGGACGTGCCATGGGGCAGTCCAGCTCGTCCATGGTGCGACTCGTTCGGGAAGTCCCCAACGAATGTGCAGAGTAAGCCCTGCGTCGCCGGTGTCGTCAGCCCCTCGTTGTGGGTTGGGTACGTCACTCGTCAGTCGGCCTGGGATGGGCATCTCCCCCTGTGTCGGGCGCCGGGGCCACCTTGCAATGGTCCGAGGAGATCCCCACTACCGGAAGGCAGAGCCAGCTGCCTAATCCAGCGACGCCGAGCCGGCCACCAGATCGAGATCGTTGCCAACAATATGCCAATATTCCTCCTCGATATTAGTGCACGGCTTTCCGAGATTTACACTAGTCCAAACAAAGCTCCTCATCCATTTCTCCTCTCCTTGATGGCTGGAGGGAATCCTGCCTTGGATCGCGCGTTTCAAATGGCATCCCCGGACCGTGTCTCCCACTCGACGAGAGGGCACCTGTCAGGATCGGCAGCAATGCATACTCAAGACGACGGCTTTGCCAAGGATCGTCGAAAGGTTTCAATTCCCGCATGTTGAATGGACTGAAACGGCCCAGGGTGCGAGTCGTCAGATGGCCATGGTCGGATGCAAGTTGCGTTGCCAGTCGCTGATGGCAGAGTCCTTCACAGGTGGGTAGCGTATCGCGTTGCAGGGCGCAGGCGATCCTGAGTCGATCCCTACAGGGGCGTTGTACTCGTGAACGTTGCTAATGCTGCACCTTGGGATTGCGATGAAGTTGCATCAAGGTGGTGCGGATTCCGGGTGGTTGTTGTAGTAGTTGGACTTTCGGTATTTTTCGGGCTGCCATGGATAATTACAACAAGGTGCATCGTGCTGAACAGTTTGAGCAGTGGGGGCCATTTATGTGCGGAAGACGGGAGACTCGACCTGGCCCTGCTCGAAAACCAGCCCACCAACGCCCTGTCAGTGATGGGAATGCCCCCGAATCTTAGGCAGTCACGGCAAGAACCTGAGACCGAAGCTTCAGGCAGCACAACCCGAGCAACGCCCCCGACAAAACAAACCGACTGGAAAGAGCATCTTGTTGATTAATTAATTAGAGCAATAACGTGCAAGGAGTTGCAGGAAAGGAAATGGTTGCCGATCAACTGATTAACCATAAGAAAAATTAGATAATTAAGGCGATGATAATTATCCCATCACACAGGTTCCATCTTGGAGATCTGAGTAGAGTCGCGCCGACGTCCATCCTACCTAAGGTAGGTAAGTTACCTTACGTACCCAACCTGCAGACACAACATCCACCTGAAACTGGGTTTCCTTCTGTTCGTTCAGCCCTGGAAACGCCAGCGATGTTCGCATTTCAATTTCTCATTTTGTCCGCGCCCACGATCGCAATGCCCCAACTGTTGCCGTCTTCCCCTCGAATCCTCCAGTATGATAACATGGTCGTCAAATTGTTAAATTAAAATCTACAAACATCAGCGAGGAGAGCTGGCGGTACGCCACGAGCTGAACTGGCTTCAGGACAATTTACGCCTCAAGCACTAATTAATTAATTGAAACGGCGGACACGACGACCCTGGTCGCAATCCGTCGGTGTCACGGCAATCGAGACAGCGCATTGATCTACAGAGTATTAAGGGATTTCGGTCTCCGGATGTCATAAACGGGGTCGGTAGATTATTTGTCAGGCATTGCCAGAGCCGCTTATGTCAAGAAATGCCAGGACTCTCGGCGTGTAGGTAGCACCGTCAACGATCCTCACGGCAATGCCATGCGTGCTCGGTCTGTCTGGTTTCACTTGGACCTTTCATGACCGGATGCAAATTCAAGAGCTCAATCACGAGTTCCTAGTAATTAGTACCTATGAAGTCAGTCTTGTTTTTGCTCGTACAGGGTGACTAAGAGCGATCAACCGAGCAATGCAAGCGAGACCTCTCCAAGAGCAACCAGACGGAGGTCCAACAAAACGTAGCCCTTTTGTAATTTTTCGTCCTCTTTTTGTCTGTGAATTCTGTGATTTTTTTTTTTTTTTTTGCCGCTGTACCCTGGTCTAAACTATTCCTTATGAAACCCTTCCGCATCGAGGAGACATACAAGAAGCCAAACAGTAATTAATTACTGTGAAATCAACCTAAATATCCAATGTTTTGGATAATTATCCTATACAAACGAGAACCGATCCCTAAAGAACAAAAAAGCACCTAATTAACCTAACGATCACCCTTGGCCTTCATCATTATATACGGATGTGTAATCCGTACATACATACAATTCTACATGCCGTTTTCCATGCTGAATATTGCTCTTCTGGTTTCTAACCAAACAGGATGGCAGACCTAAAATATCCGTTATTATATCGTGTCCCTGCCTAGGAGCGACAGCTCCTACCGTCCCCTGGGGTCACCCCGGGGCGGCCCTAGGACGGCTTCTTGGCGGCCGGGGCGAGCACCAAGAGGGGTTCGTATCTATCTCGACGGGTGGCCAACTTGTTGTTGCAATTTGAGCAGTAATAGTTCAACACCTCGCACCAACCGCACAGGCACGGGAGGGGTGTAAAGAGGACGCAGAAGATGCAGCAGAGCACGACGCCGACACTGTGTATTGGGAGGACGGGAGAAGGGGACGGAGAGGGGGAAAGCGTCAGTGGCGACGGACGAGAAACAGAAACCTTCACTCCGTAATCATGATTTATACCACGAGAGAGCCCAAAAGCGGGTGGTTGCTGCTACCGCCCAGGAAAAAGGAGAAAAGGGGGGGGGAACTAATAATGGATTCAATAAACTCACGTTTGCATCCTTGAGCCCTCCTTGCTGACTCTGGTCAGGGCTGTTTGCTGACAAAAGGGGCATTCGATCCACTGGGGTTGTTCCCCGGTGAGCTGATTGACCGGGATGACTCCGATATATGGTGGTTGCGGCTCCATGTACGGGTACGGTTCCGGTTCTTGTGACACGACAGGGCTCGCCGGCGTCTCCTCGACGGGCGTAAGGGACGGACTGGGGGCGTGGTTGGCGTCCTGGGACCCTTCACCATCACGTGGCGTATCCACTGATGGTGGTGCGGTCTCGATAGTGTCGGTGTCGTGTGAAGCAGGGTCTGTGTGGGGTTGCGTTTCTTGCTGCATTATCTGCTGTTGATGGCGGGCGTGGTTCCTCGATCGCGTGGTGACTCTAATTAACGGGAAAAAAAAAAAAAAAGAACGGAAAACGACGGACTTTAATAAATCGCGTCTGTAATCAACTATTACCGCGACTTACGCAACCGTAGACCCTACTTCTCCAGGAGACTGGACAGCGCTATTTCTGTTAATATATCCGTAGTAATCAATGCTATGTATTCATGAGAACTCTATTAATTCAATCGAACCGAGATGGCGGATGAAACTTACATTTTGTTATTATATACTTTTATGCCCGGGGGTCTTTGGGAGAATTAGGGTCCATCAGGGATCGGGTCTCAGCCCACCATGCCTGTTATGTCAATTTTACCTCCTCAGACCGTGCCACGATCATTGGCCCCAGTTTGAGGTTATATCGAGTGGGGATGTCTCAGGCCGACGCGGCGCTAACGCGCGTGCGAATGATTGGGCCAACATCGATGCGGCCCAGATGGCCAGACAGGGCTTAGTCGGGTCGTGCGCATTTGGACGGCCTGTTCCGCCCGTTCCCCTGCTGCAAGGACAGTGTAAGAAGAAGATCCCTTCGACAACACATTGTACTCTGTAAGGACGGATCCGTACTCCGTAGACTGTCTGCACGCAATGCATCGTCGAGGTATTCCTCGTCATTACAAGTCGGTTTCCTGCAACAAGTAGCATATTATATTGCAACGGTGCAGCTGAGCTGTGTTTGGAGCGCCCATCTTCCATTTTCCCAATCTTTAGTTTTCCCTTCCATTTTCGATCACATGCCCTTCCAACCTGGGCTCACGCGCATGGTATATTTTGCGGTATTAATTCCTGCCGTGACATCACAACCCCCCGCCGTCAGCGACTTCGAGTTTGAGCCAAAGCGGGGTCCCCAGACTTTTGAAGAGGTCCAGGGCTGGGCGGAATCTGCCATGACATCATAGGCGAATTGTGTAATTACTCAACCCCTCCTCTAACCGTACTAGAGCAACTTATCCCAGAAACATGAGTAATTAGCACTAGCACTTGCAAGAACAGGTACTTAAAAGTTGGATATAACAGGGGAGGTCGATGTGCGTGTACGCAGTATTTTAGGTGCCTTCTACTATATCTCTCTTCGAAAGACATCACGTCACGAGTCCACTACATCCGGTTAATTAGACGCGACAAACAGCTCTGGGTCTCACAAAACAAGCCTCGACCGCAACGGGCTGCAACCGACTTTCAATTCCAACGCACGAATCATGTCAGACCTCTTCGAGGCGATCAAGGACGCCCTCAACCCCAAGCGGCGCGAGCAGGCGACGGCCGAGACCTATGACCCCCACACGCGCGGCCCCTATCCGGATCGTCCTCCGGCCGGAGGCAGCCAGGCCCAGCCCGAGCCCCGGCCCCGGCCCCGAGCGGCATCGGCAGCCCAGCGGGAGGGAGCCCAGGGCGCCGGCAGCAGCGGTAGCACGGCGGCCGGAGAAGAATCGTCTGGCCAGGGTCCCAAGCCGGCCAGCGGCACCTACGGCCCGCACAAGTCGCGAGTCGCTGGCGCCCTCGACCCGCGCGTCGATTCGGACCGGGACAGGACCGCGAGCCACGGGGTCGGCGGCTACGGCGGCGCTGCGGCGAAACCCCTGCACACCGAGGGCTCCAACTACGGGTTATCTTAAAGCCCCACCCCCCCCCCCCCCCCCCCCAAAAAAAAAAAAAAACCCCAAAGGCGGAGGTGGCGGAAGTGGGAATTGTGACCGGTTTCAATCCACTCGGTCAGGCATGGGTCTGGGATCGGAGTTCTGGTGCCAGGGTATTATTGCCTTCTTTATCAACGAAAGTCACATTGGGGAAGGCAAGCTTGAAGGGAACCCGGCTTGGTAACAATCGCTTGGCGCACACCGCCTTCAAACACCATGGCTAGGGGTTTCCATGCCAAGGCTGCAAATTCTCCCTAAGCCTGCCAGCTCCTTATGAGTTTATGCCACGTGGGATTAAACCATCACACTCTCGGGCCGTGACCGAGTTTCTATTTTCCTCAGTTGAAACTATACCAATCTCTGTTCATGGATCCCTCCTTGCTTCATTTCCGTCACACCCTACTTCCAGCGGTGCTCGACACGAATGCACATATTCACAAACATCATTACCTGAGCAGCTGGTCACGGTGTGCTCGAAGCGGTAGAGATTGTGATTGTGGCGCTAAGGATGATATTGTCTAGACTCCGCCACAGACACGGGACCGCTCTGAAAGCCTGCTTTCCTCGGCACTCTGTTGTTTGCGTTCGCAAACTGGGCTTGCGCGAGCACCACGGGAACTCGGCGAACTGGCAGGCCCACCCATCTCAGCGACTCCTGTAGTCGCGTTACAGCACCTAATTAAACCCCAGTGTATTCACCTTTCACCTTTCAGTAATTACGCAGCCTGTCCCTGAAACCAGGATTTGCCCACTCATTGTCGAGACCATGTGCATCTCCCTGGCTCGCTCATTCCGTGTCTACAAAGTGAAGTCTCAAAGCAGCATTCATACCGTAGGGAACTTGACATCGATCCGGTCAAAGGATAAATAACAGCCCGTTGGAACCCAATTCAGCCCCTCCGCTGGGCGGGCCCCTGCAACTCACTACCACCAAGACACCACCGCTCTCCAATCTCCGGGAGCATCGACCCAGTTGATTGCTCCCTGCTCCCGGCAGCCTGGTGGTCCTGCGATGGGGAGGAAGACCCGAGTCGTGTACTGCGGCCGGCCCGAGAGTCGCGCCGCATGTGGTTTTGAGACGGGTCTCCGGCTGTGGGTGAAAGTCGTGTGTGATGGCCAGCTGAAGGCCCTGGCTTAAGACCACGCGAGTGGTGAGCGGCAGCTGGCGAGCACGGCCCTGGGAAGAAACAGGGGATGCAATCGCTCCGACTACGATGGAAGCGCCGGGCAGTGGGCCGACGAGTGAGTGGTGGGTAACAGTGCATTTCATGGCGTGGCATCTGTGGAAGAGTGGCAGTTTGAGAGGGGAGGAGAGGAGGAGGCGGGGCGCCGTGATAACGAGCGCCTACTGAATGCACTGCCCGGGCGCGGTTCTCAACCGACTGGACACTATCAGTATCACGGCACACCAGGAAGTGACCAGGCTGATCTCGCAGGGGCCCTCGAAGCCTCTATTGCGAGACCCTTTCCGTCAAACCCGGCATCGAACCAGCACATCGCGGTCCTCACACTATCCGAGAGTCCAACTATCCGTTAAGGATCACGCCTAATGGCCCTCGACTGCAACTTAATCCGCGACTTAATCCCCAGTCTCCGCATCCTGGAATCCCGCCCTCTACACAAGGATGTCTCGATAGCCTTGTCCCTGGCGGAACGTCTGTTCTCTAGTTCATCGGCACCTCAATCCCACCAAATCACTTTTTACTCGTACGGCTCTCTGCCCTAGCGTCCGTTGGTATTGACCTTGTGGTACCAAGAACGGACCGCATTGCCGCTTCGTCTGCCGCCAGGAAAGGACAGTCCCGCTGCCCACCTTTCTGGGCTCGGAAGACGTGTCTCGAGCAGCTCAGGTCGTCGTGCTCGGCAATCCCGACGACAACATGACTCCTTCTAGGACCACCCGAAGATCACGTTGTTAAAGACAACAATGAGTCTCAAATCAGTCGAGCCTAGCAAGCCGAACACAACCGCGTTTGGTGGGGTCCGGCCGTGCGACATCAACTTTCCACAAGCTTCAGTCGCCAGACAGTCGGGTCAAAGTGGTGATTCGGAGCATTCTTGTTCGATTGGGTTCCGACCGGCCTGACTGACGCATACGTGATCGAGTCCGGAGAATGGACAGACAATAGTACATCAAAATGCGAAGCACTCTTCGAGATTCGAAGTCGAGGAGAAGCGGTCTTTTGGGGGCTTGTAAGGCGCCCATAACAGGAGTCCTCTCATGGCTTAATACAAAACAGAAAATGTCGTGGTATCTAGCTTGCCGAAACTGAACAACACCTTGCCAAGCCAGGTTTGACTAGGAAAGAAAAGAACTGTAGAACTGTATGTAGTCTGCATGCCACCAGCACGACAGCGTTTGGTAGGCGGTTGCCGCTCGCTGGTACAGCGCCTTGTGGTTGCCCTGATACCGCGAGGTGTCCCGGTCGCCGTTGGGGGCGGCAGAGCCGTCGTTGCCCTCGTCCATCACGTCGGCCGGGGCCGCGTCGTCCGGGCGCAGATCGCGGAGCACCCCGACTTCCGACAGCAGCGCTTGCTTGACGTCGGGATCGTGGATTGGGTTTCGCAGTTGTTGGGCCAAGTACTTGAGGTCCTGTAAGACGCGCGCACAGTCCTTGGCGTACTCGTTGCCCGTCTTGGCTTCCGTCTCGAACACCTCAATGGCCCACCCGACATCGTCTATGTCCTGAGTTCGGAGGTTCACAAACACCATCTGGTGCATTGTGAGAACGATGGCCGCGTTGAAGATGTTGTGCAGATCTGGTAGGAGCAACTTCTGCTGCGGGCTGTGGAGGCGCATCAACCGGCCTAGTCGGAGGTTGCGCCGGGCGGCATCGCTGCAGGCGCGGATGGGATCGATCTGCGACTGCATAACCTCGATATCGAAGGGATGATCGATGCAGACGATGCTGGCAATAGCCTTCCAGACCGCCATAAGCATTGCCGGCCGGACGGCAAGGATGACGAGCTGCCTCGAATGTTAGCGTGCTCCCGTCGAGATGCGCTGAGGACGTACCTGGTTGTAGCTCATGTGCAACGCCCAGCAGGCCCGGTCGTGTCCGAAGCTGGCTGCGCCGCTCAGTAGAGCGGCCGGACCCTGTCCAAATGAAGCAGCTTGTGTGAACAGATCGACCGGGATAAGCGTCAACGGGTCTGCAGGGAGCTGGAGCGAGGGCGGGAGGTTCTCCCGCCACCGCGAAAGCATCTCCAGCGCCTTTCCGACGCGAACGGTGGCCTTTGTCAGGAGATCGGGCAATCCAGCCTCCCGGTAGCTGCTATACACAATGTAGTCGGAGATCTTGCACAGTTCCACGTGGGCACGGAGGCCATCAGGGGAAGGGAGTCCGCTGGGACCGTGTCAGCACACACAAGGACAGGCGGGACCGGTAGGGAGAATACGTACGGGCACTCCCGAGGAAGGGGAAGTGTGATGGCGTCATCCGGGGTTGAGGGCGGTCGGCCCATGACACAGCCAAGCCACCTAAACGCACTATTAGCATACGGGCCATGCGTAAGCCGACACAATCTCACCTACCTATCCAGGACGTAGACGGTCCAGAAGGTCCTCACGCCAATCTCGTTGCCGGAACCCCCCTTGTGAAGGCCATGCATAACGCTGACTGTCATGGCATTGCTAATGGCCATGTAAGCTGCGTCTCGGCGGTTATTCTCGACCAGGTACAGGGTCACGAGGGCCAGCACGGCGATGTCGTGGATGGTGTACGTGGTGCGGTCCAGCAGGTTGCCGAGAAGAGACCGGGCCCTTGCAAAGTACTTCGCCTAGCTGGCCATCGACGGCTGACCCGGGCTCTCTCAAGTTCAGCAAGCGGGCGAAGGCAAAGGCGGTGTGATACAGGGCAAGTGGACGATGGTGGGGGCCGGGATGTGTCACGCCGCCGGGACCCTGCATCGAGGGGAGGGACGCGAGCGAGAGGATGTGCTGCACGTCCTCAAAAGGCCAGAACATTATGCCGCCGCTCGCAAAGGCGCCATTTCCGTCCTGTACGAAGTAGCGGACTTGCGACAGGGCGGCGGTAATGTCGGCCTCTGGAGGCAGAGCGAGCGGGTCAACATTGACGGGCATCATCATCGGCTTGGAATCATGCGTCTGGTACTGGCCAACGGAGCCGAGAAAGGCGGAGCCGGCCGATCCCTCTCCCGACTCGCCGTCGAGCACTTGGGCCAGAGGGGTGGCTGTGGCGATCAACTCCTTGAGAGTGTCAAGGAAGGTTGCTCCGGAAGTCTCGCCGAGATAACGGGTAGTGCCCGCTGGATCAGCAAGCATCCTGCCGTCGATCCCGCCGGGTCGGATGGAGTGCTGTACCTCTCCATTGGGAGACAGCGAGTCGGCCGCTTCGGCGCGGGAGGATGATGCCGCGGGGGAGGCGAGCTGCTGGCCGGCATCCAACAGGCGTCCGCTCTGCTCCGTCGCGGCCAGCTGACGCTCAAGCGACGCGCACCGGCGCCGCAGTGATTCCAGCTCGGCCCGGGGGATGGTCACCCTCTCAACGGGCTCCGGGTACAGGCAATCGCGCTGAGCGGTGGTGCACTGACGGCATGGCCGCTCGCCGCTGCACTTGATGCGGCGCACATTACAGCTATTGCAGCTGCAGTCGTGGAACAGGCTCACCGTTAGCGGGGCGCGAAACAGTAAGAGAGGAGTGGCAAAAAGAGGGAAGGGAACGGAAACGGGCGAAGCAAGAGAGAACAGAGAGGCCCTCACTTACGCGGTGGCCACACGCTTCCGCTCATCGGGTGCGACCTTCTTCCTGCGAGGATTGACGGGCAGGCGATGAAACGGCGACGGCGTCGTGGTTGAGGAGCTGTCCGGGTTTGCGGACGAATTCGACGGCCTCGGCATGTTCTGGCATCGGATTCGTGGGGTGTTCGAGAAGACTGGGCGACTCGATGATGGCGCGGCAGATGGGATTAAGCTTTCGGTGTCTGTACCCGTGGTGGAGGAAGGAACGGGGCGAGGTCGGGTTCTCTGGCGGGGAAAATCAGGTTAGACGGTGGGGCCAACGGGGACCAAACCTCCTCCTGACCCCTGCCCCACGAAGCCGGGCCCTTTCCCCCCACACCCCAAACTGATCGAGTTGCAGCTGCTGATTGGCCGCTGCTGCTCAACATCGAGAACGAGGCAGGGGCCCCCCCCCTCCCCGAGCAATCTTAGGGAAGTTTTTGTGCTGGTCGGTGGGCGGCTTGGGAAGGCAGAGCTCCTCAGGGTGGGGGACCTGCCCATCAGCATCGCTTAACTTGCTTGGGACGATCTACCCGATCAGGACATTTGCATTTTGCTACAGGCACCGATTCGGCTCATGCATACACTACCAGCCTACCTGAGTCATCTGCAGCGTATGAACTCCGGCAGAGTTTGAATTCATGTCGGGTAATTACACTGCGCAGTACTACGGCATTGTATGTACTGTACATGTACATACATACATACCGATCCAACCGATTTCAATCTTACATTAGGAGGCGCCGCCCTCTGCCGGCTCACCGAACTGCAGCGTGGCACGGCCAACGCCGCCGCGTCGAAGTGCATCCGGATGAAGAAGGGCCCTCGCGGCAGCCGGGGCGCATACTCGGGCCGGTTTGTTCATACACAAGTAATCCGTACATACAGCTGGCTGCGATCCGATGACGCGCCGAGACCACCCCGGCCGTTAGAGCCCAGGACGAGAGTGCGCTTCCCCGGGACGGCCTGTTGCCGCTGAGCCAAGCCACGATGAGCGGGGGGCAGGCACGCAGGTGCCGATGAGGAACACATACTGGACGACGTACAGGGCTGCATACCTGGATGCATTGGTTGATGCCGTGACCAGTGCGATCAGCCCGGTCAGCGTGAAAATGATGGCAGCTGTGATGCAGTAGCCCCGCTCGCTGCGGCGATCCGAGCTCAATGCGAACAGGTAACTGCGCCGCACATGGCTGGAGGGACTGACGTCTGCGGGCCGGTTAGCGGAGTCGCTTTTTCATGCAAACTCGCGGGGATTGGATGAGTCGTTCGGACAGAGTTGGCTTCAATTGCCTGACACTCACCCCCGTTTTGGGAGGGGAGGAGAGGGGGGGGGAACATGGTCAAGGGTACTTGCGCGGGCGCTGGGCGCGGATGTTGAACGCCAGCGCGGACCACAGATTCCGGTCCTTGGCAGCTTCTAGGGTGGCTTTTTTTCTCTCTCTCCGTAAGCCAGGTGGCGAAATCTGCGAGTACATCGCATTTCTCACACCAACATCCCGCGAAAGACGCGTTCCTGTTTGGCCAGGAACCAAGCCGTGTAGGGCCTTGCAGGAAGCCACAGCCATGAGACCAGGGTTAGTCAGCAGGTGACGGCGCCCTCGACGATGAGCCAAAGTTGCTAGGCGTTCAGCGAGTCATGAGGGATCAGGAAATTTGCCATGTGCAGCAAGGAAAAGCGGAAAACTGAATCGTGCGAAACCTACATTGCGCCCAGGAAAACGCGCTGGCAATGGCGTAATTACTCTCCCTAAGAACAAACTAATCTGGATTTCCAGTCCGATTAATGAATTGGGAAGACGCCAAATAATATGACGGCCATCGGGGTAGAAGCCCGCTTCGGACAGACCGATGATCAAACCGATAAGAAGCAGAAGAGTTCGGGAGACAGCTAGCGCACGCCATGGTCTCCACGTTCCCATCGCAGAGTATGTAATTCCTCGTCCCTTGGTTGCTACAAAGGCCCCGGCTGACTTGTGTACGGAGGAAGTGCGTGCGTCTTGTCAAATCTGATTGGCAAGAGGCTTGCCTCATCAAGCGAAAGCTGGGTCTAGGTCCTCACCATCAGGGTGGGCATCCGGTGTCTCGGTCCCAGCCACCCTGCTGCGGCTGATGCTGCGCCTAAGAGCGCCTGCAAGACCACCAAGGGTGACGGAGGAAAGGGAGCCCGAAGGCCGAGGTCATCTGAAAGTGCCCTAATTAATGTTCGTCAGCGGCGCCTAGGAATAAAATAATTCGCGTAATTAACACTACGAAGCACTCAGCACACGTTCATTCCCAACCGTGTCTTTACTGCTCTAGACTATTTGGGAGGGTCCATCCTGTGTCTAGGCGTTCCCGACATTGCCTGTTAATTAATACTAATAGTAAGGAGCTCAGAACCGCCTTCCCGTAGCGAAGGGCTAAGCAAGGACGTCGATTGCTTGAATGTTGCAGCCAGGAGCCCGAGATCTCTACGGATTGGCCCATGGCAGGATCACACCGGCAAGCCGGAGTTTCGACGTAGGCAAATGCGCGATGATGCAGTCAACAAATGGTCAGCCATAGCATTGGGAGATTAATTTACTCGTTCAAGTTGAACTGGGCGTCCGCACAGTTGGACGAGGCGTTCCGGCTACGCCGTAAAACTAGGAGGCTAACGAGGTACCTGAAGTAACCGCTCATCCTTCCGTGATTGTACCCGTATTTGTTCTGTTGAGTTTTACGGACTTGAAGAACGTCAGCTAAGGTCTCGACGAAGCGACGCAGCCGACGATCCCAGAGTCACAGGCTGCTTGAAAAGATGGTTTTGGCAGCTCGGCTAAGTATGTAAGTATGAAGGGGCTGAGACAACATTTGGACCATTGCACCCTAAGACATGACTGCATGCAACTTCCCAATCCACTTGTTGGTTTGGTGTGCATGCGGCGGCCATGCACCGCTTTTCAATTCAGGTTTCATGCACATATGTCTTGGTCGGAGCCACGCGGTCTCTGCTCGCTTCTGCTCGTTTCTGCTCAAGCGGGGGCACACCGGTGAATCATGCCGACTGTAGCGGTGTTGCAGGGCGTCTGTCAACGACAATCCGTCTGAACCCTGGTTCTTAAAGCTCGCGATCCTGAGCTTCTCTTGTAGAGAGAGGGGTCAAATGCCAAGACCTCGTCGTATTGTAATGTACGTCCGTACATACATAAGAACCTACTGAGAATTGTCGAGTTCCTGGGTATCTTCCCTAATTAACGTGGCTATGTCGAGAAGCATGCCGTGCCGTGAAGTGTGTTTGGATCGCCGGATCCCGTGCCCGGTTCTTGCTTTCTACGGAGTAATTATAGCGGCGCAAACAAATACTTGTGCTGAACATGGGCCTCTCAGAGTTGCAGAGTAGAGACCACGTACCCGCCGTAGGAAACCTCGCATGGGCACGAATGAAAGGGAGGCCCATACACTGGTTTTGTGTCACTAGACGGCTGGTGCATGCCAAAGCACTTGCCTGGCTTGTCTCCGGGGTTTAATCCCGTTGCTCCAACCGCCGCAACTTGCTTTTTGCTTATAGTAATTATGTAATTACTACCCGGAACGAAGGAAGGCGTTCCAATTTTCCAGGATCACGTTCTAGTTGTCTAATTACGCTTCCCTCGCCAACTTTCTACAAGTCCTTACAACAACCCTACCACCAGATCGCTGCCCACGATATTGAAAAAAATGTTGTCTGTTTCAAGTTTCAAGTTAGTTGTAATTACTGGTGTTTCCATAGCCACCACTTCCCTTCTTCCCGGTTGGTTCGCTTCATTCGCCGGGGACAGGGACCGGACCGTTCCGGCCCCGGCACACTCACGGGGAATGCTTCCGATTCAGATGGCGCATTCCTGGCGGCGACCTGTTCGTCTCCTGCCTTTTTCGGTCGTCACTCTTGTGTTCACAGCAGGCCTACACAGGGTCTCGATCACGAAGCCAACATTGTAATAAGTGCTTGATTTAATTACTGCTTTTTACTGCTTTTTAGCATGCGCAGTCACCAGTATTACTGTATAGTTACCAAGACATCTCTGCATCTGTGGATAGCCTTACTGCGTACTGCATCCGTATGTATGTAGCTTTGCACAAACAATACACCCATTCACTAAGCCTCCGTTGCCCCCGACCCGCGATCCCAGACGAAAAGCGGGATTCGACAAACCTGCGGCGGACCCTTTCTACCAAAAGTGTGGAAAGGGGCCGCCGGCCTTGGATGACCTTCCCGACGCGATCCGCGCCATCTGGGCACCCCTTGTCCTGCCAATTAATTATTACGGCCCCGGTCTTCACGACCATTGACGACGAAACGGAGCATTTGCCGCCGCCGGGCGAACTCCTTCATGCCGGGCCGCTCGGGAAGCGGATTTGCATCCTTGATCTCGACAACCTGCGACTTCAACGAGGATGGGAACATCTTCTCCAACCGGTTGCCCTCGTGGGAGAACCTAGCAAGCTCGGCCGTCGGCTTTCTTAGGCGCTGCCTGTAATTATGCCATGATACACGGCTACTCGTACAAGTTCATCCGCACGCCCAAGCAATGCCGACCGCGCTCCGCACTGGGGCCGAGGTTGTCTTCACACGCGAGATGCTTATCCAATTCGACATTGTCGTCACGGTCGACTCGGATACCATGTTTGCGACCCCCCAGGTGCCTCTGGAGTGGCTGCTCGACTACTGGAGGATCGGACCCGACGCCCTAGTTGCCATGGCGGACGACCGGGTTTTCCCGAGTTCGACCACAACGTCATGGCTGCCATCACATCGCTGCTCGCGCAGGCCGCCTTCAAGCAGCCGGGCACGGTTGAGGACTACCGGAGCATGGTGTTGGATGGAGCGCAGATCCTCGATAGACCGCACATCTGCGGGCGGCTTGATGTCCGTGTTTTCCTCCTGTTGCAATCACCTCGATGGTATAGCTAAATACCTCTTTCTTGTTTAGATCCCCCGTTCCCACTGCACCCCCCGTCATATTGGAAATAAAACAAGTCAAACCTAAAAAGAAAAATCAGATGCCTGGTGGCTTTTTTGGGCTACCTCCACGAGCCTGGATAAACAAAAAAGAGCGATGCCAGGTACATATTTGTGGGATATATACCTAATTACGTGTGAAGCGTGCGATAATTATCGCCATGGGTCCCGGGCAGGGCGTAAGTTTCTTCCCAGGGCTCTCCTCTGTACGGTCAACATGGAAGTAAATTAGTTATTGAATAATTAGTCGTTTGGTTGTTTCTCCCGTTTTCTATCTTGTGACCATGAAATGATAGTCCACAAACACAAAGTGAGAGGGAGGTTTCGAGATGGTCCGAGACGCTGGTCAAGGCAAGGTAATTATCACTAATAATTATTATCACTAACCCCCCCTTGGGCTCTTGGAGTCCTCGGTGGCGCCTCCCACGCGCTATGATCCACCTTCCATACGGCCCGTCGGCAAAGTCGCGCAGGAAGCGCCTGCGAACCCTCTTAACCCACCCGCTGCTTGCGAACAGAGTCGTTCATGGTGCCGTCCGGGAAGAAGACGACGTGGTCCGAGCAGCGTCTCGTCGGGCAGGCCGGGAGGAGCATGGCTCTTGGGGAGCCCGGGGCCCGACGATGAGCGAGGTAATGGGCGGGAACGCTGGCCGGGTTGCCGGTTGTGGTTCGAAGTGGTGGTGGCTCCGGTCGATGGCCTTTATGGCGTCGAGGTCGACACCGGCGTTGCAGAGAATCTCGCTGACGTCCGTTGTCCACGTTGGATCTCCCAGCCTAGGCAGCGCAGGTTCCTGCGCAGGTTCCGGCGCCGGACGGCCGGGCTCGGGTTCTGCGGCTCATTGCGGATGCCGGGGTCTAAGAGCAGAGAGCGCTGCAGGCCGGGGATGCCGGACAGGAAAGCAGATGGGTAACCTTGGCCAGCCGGTGTAGCCTGCCTAGATGGCTTCCTCCAGATACTGGTGTTACATCATCCGGACACCCGGAAAATGGTAGGTACCTTAAATAATTAGTCTAACTTACGTGACTTGTTAATTAAACTCTAACCGAGTAGGGGTTAACGGTACCGTTGGAGACAGGCAAGCATAAAAGTGACAGTGCTGGGAGGACTTTATCACTCCCTCCGGTGTCAAAGTCACGAGCTGATCATTCTTTGCGGCTCTGAACCCGGTGGGGTTCCTTCTCCAGCACGTAGTCGAGGACGGCTCTCGGATGGCTGTCCAGCCAGGCGATCTGCTCGCTTGCCCAGCGGTAGGTGCTGTCGATAAGTTCGTAGTCCTCGACCCAGGCGCGGAACCAGCCGGTCATGAGCTCGGACCTGGTTGGCGGGTCGAGCTCGGTGTCCAGCCAGTCGCGGTAGCGCTCGAACCGGAGACGGAGATCGTCGAGGGCGCGGTCGAAATGGGAGATGGAAAGGTCAAAGCTGGCGGCGATCTGCAGACCCTCGAGGATCCTGTCGGCCACGTGCCGGTGCTTCCCGAGCCAGGGACTGGCGGTCAGGGACCTGTGCGAGTAAAAGTCGCGACAGAGCAGCCGCCAGCCGATCCGGATATAGTACTCCATCATTTCGCGGTAGTCGCGGAGGCATTCGCGGACCCTGGAATAGAGCTCCTTGGCGAGCCGGTCCGGGTCCCGGTGCGTCTCGAGGTGGCAGTGGTCGCAGAGGACGGGACCGTCGGTCGGGCCGAAGCGGCCCATGTAGTAGTGGCACAGGAACTGCCGGAGGGCGGCGTACTCCTGCCAAGTCCCGCAGGACGGGCAGCGGACGGTGTATAGGGTGTGGTGTATGGCGTCCGAGGTGATGCGGAGGGCTCTCCAGTATCTCGGGAGCCGATCCGGAGGGCTGATCAGGCCCGGGTACAACCTCTCGAGAAAGTAGGGAAACTTTGCGTGCCGGCTCTTGAACACCGGGACGGGCGTTCCGCCGGCCGGGTCGTGCAGGAACTTGCCGCGGGATGACATGTTTCCGTTCCGGTACAGACACTCGATGCACCTGCGCTTGTGGCGGCCGGTGCCGACCAGGTGCCTCATGGCCTCGGCCTCGGCCTCGGGATCGCGGGGCCGGGGCACCAGGGCGAAGGGGTGGTGGTCGGGCGGGTTGGGGGGCGGCTCGTGGCGGCGGTTGACCACCTTGCGCCACCGGTCGCGCTCCTCCTCCTCGCGGGCGGCCCTCTCCCGGATGCGCCTCCACCGGGCGGCGGGCTCGAGCCGCTCCCAGTCCGTGACGGCGGCCTTCCGGGCCTCGACGCTGCCCGGGGGCGGCTTGCGGTAGGGGCGGCGGAGGATGGCCGGGTTGTCGAACATCATGTGGGTGAGCAGCTTCATGCAGCCGCAGCAGGCGTACCGTGCCGTCTTCCACTCGCCGCTCTCGCAGGGCGGCGACAGCGTCTGGCTGACCTCGTCAAAGACGGGCACCAGGCCGCCGTGCTCGGGCGTCAGCTCGAGGGCCAGCAGCCGCTGCACCAAGTCGTGGCGGTTCGGGTTGATGAAGGCCCGCCAGGACCTCGACGTCTGCGAGAGCGAGATGAGGCTGATTGGGTCCAGCTGCTGCACGATGAGCTCGACGATCTCGGCCGGCATGTTGGCGCCGAGGAGCAGCGCCATGGCTCGGGTTTTATTTATTATTAATTAATATGGTGGCGTGACTGCTGGCGTATTATTGTAATGAATCTGTACACACAGTAGTCCTTAATCCGTAAATCTGTATATATGCATGTACGGACATACACACCTGCACATATACCTCTGTGCGTGCTGGTTGGTGTCTCTCGTGATGTGCGGAGGCAGGGTAGATGGAGATCGGAGATCCCTGTGCGCTCTGCGGGGTGTTGCTCCTCTGTGACGTTTGTTAAATGCTATTACGGAGTCGTACGGATTAGTACACGAAGAATTTACGGAGTCGCTCTCCTAAGTAGTTAGTACTTAGTAGGAATGGATTAATCTGTCCCATTAGTTCATGTGATTGGTTACCGCACTACGAATGCGTGGTATAAAAGTACAGTAATTAATCTGTACATACACATTCCGTATGATGCACACGACTTCCAAAAAAACTCTCGGGCTGTGTGATTTTACTCCAGTCAGATTCGGCCTCATTGCAGGTGGCCCAATCTGGGTGTTGCCAATGCAGCCTCCCACCGTCTTGTGGACCCTTGAGGATGCGTGGGTTCCTGTGCCGCATCCATGCCACTAATGAACGTAGGCCTCGACAGATCTAAGCCAGGGCACACACCAATTGAGAGAGCTGATTTGCCCAGAGAGCTGGTTGCTTACTCATGCCCACACCTCCCCTGAAAAACACAATTGGTAGTGAGTGCACAACGCATCACCCTTATTATCGACATTTCCGGCCCTGGCCGACCCATCCTGTCACTCTGTACGGACACCAACGTACTGTGCCCCCTTGAAACGAGACAAATGCGGTGCTTTTCAGGTCAGGTCCAGGCTACCACGAACAAGGAGTGTAACTACACTATAAGACAAGGTTAAGGTTGATTGAGGTGCTGACGTGAGATTCGGCTGCCGGCGCCGCCCGAGCAGCTGTTTTAAAATATGAGACGATCGTCGGTTCCTGTCGAGTAGAATTTAATTAATCATGATTCCGTCCTAACTTGCCGTCGCCAGCGCCTGGGACTAATTAGTCACACAGTTCGGTGGACGTCTCAACGCTGATCTTCCTCCTACAGCCCTCAATGGAGTCGAGTCAGGATCATCCCCTGCACCCAGCGCAGTATGGTCCGCTTTCGGACGCGCGGCAGGACAAGGCCGCGCCGCTCTATCAGCAGCAGTACCAGCCGGCGGCGTATTATGTGCCGTACCAACAACCACAAACCGGAGAAACGAGCGCACCTGCGACGGGCCCTACCGTCCTCACCGTTACGCGGAGGGTCGGGCTAACCGTCCTGGGCGTGGTTGTCTTCCTGCTTGTTGCCGCCATCGGGCTCAGCACCGGCCTCGGGGTGAGCCAGCGAGACTTGCGGCAGGTGAAGAGCGATCTCGAGGCCGCTCAGGCTGTGCTCTCCTCGGTTGGGTAAATATGGCCATTACGCCCTCCTCCTCCTCCTCCTCCTCCTCCTCCTCCTCTTCCTCCTCCTCCTCCTCCCGCCTTGTCCTTTCTTCTCATCAAGGCTAAGGAGACACAGGGCGTTGACGCAAGGGGTGCCGGACGCGACGGCGACGACCACAACCACACCTGCGGCAGCGGCGGCGACGGGGGCGGCGGCGGCGGACGACGTGGAGTGCCCCGGGGTCAACGGCACCTTCTACACGGCCAGCACGGGCGGCAAGCGGTTCAGGCGCTTGTGCGGAATCGACTACGGCGGCAACGGCGAGGCGGTCGACATCGGCAACGTCAAGACGCGCAACCTGGACCGGTGCGTCGACGAGTGCGCCTCCCGGCCCAAGTGCACGGGAGCCGGATGGGGCGTCATCCAGGGCGACGAGGGCCCGCTGCACACGTGCTGGCTGAAGACGAACCTGACCAAGCCGCACAAGGCCACCCCCGACTGGGGGTTCGCCGTGCTGTTGTTGCCCGACGAGGAGAGTGATGAGGGTGATGAGGGTGATGAGAGTGGTGGGATATGAATGATACGAGAGTCGCCCAACAGAAGAAGGTACGCCGTCGTGGTATCTCTGTACTGTACAGTACATAACGTTATGTACATGTACGATGCTGCACGATTGCGCGGAAGGAAGATGCTACATGACATGGTGCCCACGCGAGCCGCGTGGTGTTTTTTGGCAGAACCGGGTTTCCGCTCCCGGCCCAGGATGCGAAAATGAGGCTTGACTCGCCAACGGTTTTGGACTCCCTGTCAGGCCACAGATTTGGCAGAATCTGTGGGGCTGCATTACCCAAACAATTTGTGCACTCGTGCATTCCTTCTGCTTCGGAGATCGCAGGATTGAAATCCAGGATTGATGGTTCGATGATAAATACGCCCCAGGCGGCCCCCGGACGCCGTGCCATCAGACTCACCTTTTCTGGAGCACAGCAAGGGGTTGGGTTCGTGTGTGTAATCCGTGCACAGTAACTAGTGTACCAGCGACGCCAGGGCAGCGACCCAGCGGGCTGAATTCACATTGCTTTTTCCCCAGGTATTTTTGACGCTAGGGCGCACTGCGGCGGGGACCTCTCAGCCCCACCGGTAGTTTTCTTTTAGAAGGGGAAATTGGCTGGCTGCCACGGAGGCAAAAGAACTTCGCCCTCAGCAGCCTCCCTTCATGAAAAAGCCCGGAGATCTGTACATACTACGTCCGTATAGCACCAAGTATTAGTCGATTAGCGTACATAATTGGACTTCATATGCTACTCCACGATGTAGCGTAGGTAAGCAGTGGAGGGCAAAGTTCCTTTCAATTCCTTACGCAGCAATCATCTCACTCAGGAGTCCTCGAGACGCTAGTTTAGTGTTGCTGACCAAGGATCGCATCCGTGCACTGCTTGAACGATTTTGGGGCGCCAGAGTGGGTCGAGGCATCTCGCGGCCCCGGCTCAGCGTCCCTGCTTCCCGCCGCCTTTTACCAAAAAAAAAAAAAAAGTCGGGCCCGAGGCAGCTCATTCCGCCTCGATGCCGACGGCATCTCGATCTTTTCAGCTCCTGGGAACTGCGAAACTCTGGCTGCCTTCGTGCCACGGCATGCACGCAGCCAACTGCAGCTTGCACGAAGCGGCCCGTCTGGCCCTTGCAGGTCTCGATTCCCCCCCCCCCCTCGCCCCTGCAGACGCCACGGCCGCTGACTGCATGCCCCAGGAACGCGCCGTGGCGCACAGCGCTAGTCGGCCGCAATTTGCCAATCGAGGCCATCAAAATGTCTCACCATCCATGCCAACTGCACCCTCGTTGGTGCTCTGCGCTTGACAGCGACTCGGAATGCCTTCTCGCACACGCCGCTCTCAAGCACACCGGCGCTGGCGGCAGACCACTTCCTCGATCGTTGGTCGTTGCTCATTCGCACAACCCCGCCGTGCCGTTGCACTGATGGCTGGTTACAAGTTCGCAACTAAAACGGCTTGGGAGTTACACGACAGGATCCCGCTAGTCTACTCGCTGCTTGCGGAACCCCGTCCGCATTTTGCCGTTGATTAACTCAACGAACCCATCTCCTACAGTGTAGTAAATTGTACAGATTAGCCCCTTGTGCGTATGCACGTCAAACCTGCTGTTCGCCTCCACAAGCGAAATGCTCTGGACAAGGCAGGATCAACAGCACCATGACGACTTGGAAGTCCCGAGAGCTCTGTCGGGACGGCCGTCTGCGAGCTTACTTTGACAGCTGACCGATCAAGCACTGCAAGCTGGAACTGCACCGTGTACACTAACGTATAACTAGGTACAGTACGTTCACCACACCCACTCCACTTTCCCCTCTCCGCCCCCCGCGATTCTTCTCCCGCCCTTCCACGCATGCCCAGGCGCCACTCCCCGCACTCGGCCCCATCAAAGGGCTGCAGATGCCTGATATCTGATATTTCGAGGCGGCCCTCAACTTGGTCTCGAGGCTGAGATGAAGCGAAGGCGGCCCAGAGAGAGGAGGACTGAGTCTAAGTGTAGGCAGTTAATTAGTGCACCGAGTCAATCCCTCCTGGGCCAGCGAAGGCGAATCCTCTCTTCTTGCTTCCCTGTCATTTGGCTGATCTGCACTGTTCTCCGTAGTTACCAAGTGGGCTTCATTGACAAACCCCCTTTTTTCTGTAGCTGAGCTCGGCAGGGTTTGTCCGCATCGCCGTTTGGGCCTCTCGCCAAGCCTTTTGGTGCGCGAGGAGACTGGCCGCCAGCACGCATTCGGTGCTTGAGATTCCACGGGTCACTCTTCTCTCTCTGCAATGTCACCCCGGACTCTTTCCAATTCTGTCACCCTCCTTGTCGCCAACGGCCCGCCGTCATTGGCCTCCTTGCGGTCCGAGACCTGGGAAAGCCAGGATGGAGGGCGCTAACGTTAGTTACTAGTTGACACCATTCCTTCACTGGGGTTCCGGGAGGCGCATGCACTATGGGATCCGTACCGCGTACGGAGTCCGGAGTACGGCAATGTCATGCACACACACACATACCTCTCTCTCCCTCCCAACCAGGCTTTCATGACGGGGTGGGCTCCTCGGGGTATGTTGCGCCGGATATTTATGTTACCCCCCCCCCCCCCCCCCTCTCCTTTTTCCAGGCTTTCATGACGGGGTGGGCTCCTCGGGGTATGTTGCGCCGGATATTTATGTTACCCCCCCCCCCCTCCCTTTCTCCTTTCACCACCCCACAGCCCCGGTCCGCCGTGAGGCTCTCTCTCTCTGGGACGCTTCTCAACCTTTTCCCGCCGATGTCGACGTCGAGCGAACCGGGACAGACGACAGCTGCGCACTGACAACTCGAGGGAAACCACACGGGTGCGGGCCGCAATGGAGTCCAAGATCAGGCCGGACTCGGTCTCGGCCGAGTTCGAGGTCGTCCACGAGACGCCGCGGTTCCAGAGGGTATACTGGACGAGGGAACCGCATCTCCGGAAGCTCTATGGCTTGGCCGTCATCCTCATGGTGGCCTCCGCGACGACAGGGTACGACAGCATGCTGGTCAACACGTCGCAGCAGATCGATGCCTGGAACCGCTTCTTCTTCCCCGAGCTCCAGGACGACCGGAACGCCGGGGACCCCGGGCTCAACAGCAAGCTCGCCATCCTCGTCAACATGTTCAACATCGGCTCCATCGTCTCCTTCTTTATCACCCCCTACGTCGCCGACCACTTTGGCCGCCGGACCGCCATCATCGCCGGCTGCACCTTCATGGTGACGGGCGGCTTCCTCACGGCCTTTAGCAACGGCTACGGCAGTAAGTTGTTTCCCCCCAGCCAACAAAGAAAGACAGACACACACACACACACACACAAAAAAAAAAAAAAAAAAAAAAGGACACACACATCCGCTAGTGGTACCCGTTTCCTGCGGGACATAGTCGACTGACCAGGGTTTGATGATGGATGATGCAGTGTACATGGGCGGCCGTTTCGTCCTCGGCTTCGGCAACTCACTTGCCCAGATGGCCTCGCCGCTCCTCCTGACGGAGATCTGCCACCCGCAGCACCGCGGGCCGGTCACGGCCATCTACAACTGCCTGTGGAACGCGGGCGCGCTGCTGGTCTCGTGCATCGCCTGGGGCACGGCCACGGTGCGGAACGAGTGGTCGTGGCGGTCCATCACGCTCGTGCAGGTGGTGCCGTCGCTCATCCAGCTCGCCGGCATCTGGTGGATCCCCGAGTCGCCCCGGTTCCTCATCAACAAGGAGCGCCACCAGGAGGCCCTCCACATCCTCACCAAGTGGCACGCCGGCGGCGACCCGCACAACGCCACGGTCCAGTTCGAGTTCCGCGAGATCCGCGAGACCATCCGGATCCAGAAGGCGACGGAGCGCTCGACCAGCTACCGCGACTTCCTGCGCACCCGCGGCAACCGCTGGCGGCTCGCCATCATCGTGTCGCTCGGCGTCATCTCGCAGTACAGCGGCAACGCGCTCTTCTCCAACTACATGAACGCCATCTACCTCGGCGCCGGCATCACCAACCAGAACCAGAAGCTGGCCATGTCGACCGGCAAGACCATCCTGGACCTCCTCGTCACCGTCACCGCCGCCCTGGCCGTCGACCGCCTCGGCCGCCGGCCCCTCTTCCTCGCCTCCATGCTCGGCATGGTCCTCTCCTTCGCCTGCTGGACCGTCACCGGCGCCGTCTACGAGAAGTCGGCCGAGCTCGACGTCCGCGCCGGCTACGCCCAGCTCGTCTTCATCTGGATCTTTGGCATCTTCTACGACATCGGCTTCTCCGGCCTGCTCGTCGCCTACGCCCTCGAGGTCCTGCCCTTCCACCTGCGCGCCAAGGGCATGATGATCATGAACATTACCGTCCAGGCCGTCCTCGCCATATCCAAGTATGTTATTTTTTTTTTCCTCCGTCTTTTCTTTTCTTTTTCTTTTTTCATTTTTTCCCCCTTTCTTTTGTTCTGCTCCCCTAGAGTTCTGCTCCTCCTCTAGAGAGAGGGGGGAGGAGGGGAGAGAGGAGGTGCTGACACTGCCATTCGCAGCCAAACCAACAAGATCGCGTGGGAGCGGCTGCCGCACCACTGGAACTTCATGCTCTTCTACACCCTCTGGGACCTCCTCGAGCTCCTCTTCGTCTGGTTCTTCTACGTCGAGACCAAGGGCCCCACCCTCGAGGAGATCGCGCGCATCTTTGACGGCGACGGCGCCGTCGCCCACATCGACATGCACGACGTCCAAAAGGACATCTACGCCATGGAGGAGCGAGATCCCTATACCCTGCCGGGGAGGGCTCTGTGACGTCATGACCGATTTCCAACGACGTGCGCAATGCATGATGGGATAATTATGCTTTTTTGTTCTGGGGGAGTCTGGCGCTGGGTTATTTTTGTTCTTTCTTTTTTTTTTTCTTCCCTTGTTTACGCCCAACAAAAGTCGAGGTGTGTCTGCCCTGGCCATCCTGGTTTTTGTTTTTATGATACCACCCATGTTGTGGATGTCCTGCTATTTATGATGCCATCCATGTTGTTTGTCGAATGTCAACAACAGCCCGTTGGTGTGCGTGTGACTTTTCGTGTCCGCCTTATTAGTACCCAAAGTAAGGTACTGAACTGCCGCTATGACGTTCTTTGTATATGTCACCCATCACAAACAAAATGACTCTCCCCCCTTTTTGCCTCAGCAGCATCCTACCTCATCGAATCATTCTGGAACGTGCTCGCGCTTAATCTCCCTGTTCATGCGCGTGTACTGGCTCCGCCACAGCGAAGACGAGGCGTCGACCACGGTGGGCAGGTGCTCGACCTCGCCGGTGGCCTCGTTCCGGATGTGGGCCTGGCCGGCGGCCAGCAGGGTCGGCGGCATGTTGACGTAGAGGGTCTCGTAGGCGCCGGCGGGGACGACGAAGGCCTCGTGGAAGATGCCGAGGTGGGCGTAGCCGCGCTTGAGGCACTCGCGGTGGTACCAGTCCCAGGCGCGGCGGTGGACGGCGTCGTGCGCGAACCGGTTGAGCCCCTCGAGGTCGCGGAAGTAGTAGACCGACAGCAGCGTGTTGCGCGCCTCCGCGCCGTCGCCCCGGTACGACGTCATCCCCAGGCACCCAAACTCGCGCGCCCGCGCCAGCAGGTCTCTGTTGCACGCCTCGAACTGGTCCCCCAGCTGCTTGGCCCCCGGGCCCAGCGGCCCCAGCGGGTGGTTGAAGCGCGCGCCCAGGTGGAGCACCACGACGCCCTGCTCGGCCGGGGCGGGGCCGAAGGCCGGAGTCGCCGATCTACCCCCCTCACCCTCCCCCTCCTTCCCCTCTGGGCCCCGGGGGTCGTAGCTGGGGTTGGGCACCTGGCCCGAGGCGCGGCCGGGGATGACTCCGAGCCGGGCGGTGTAGGCGGGGAGCGAGTTGGCGTCGCGGACGGTGACGACCACGGTGCGGAGCAGCACGAAGAGGAGGGGCAGCAGCGCGTACCGGGCCGGGAGCACGAGCGAGAGGACGGCCTGCGCGAGGCCCCCGAGCGCCAGCAGCGTCGGGAGCGAGAAGGAGTCCTTGAAGAGGCTCTGTGCAGCCCGTCTTGTCAGTCGGACGAACCTGCTAGACTCTCGCTCGTTCGCTCGCTCTCGAGAGGCACGGGAAGGGAAGGAGGTTAAGGGCGGTGGGCAGAATCGCATCTGCCAACGTACTGCGAGTCCGCCTGTCGGCGGGTGGGGGTAGTGCTCCTTGGCCGGAGGGAAAATGGCCTTGATGCTTGCGGGAGCCATGTCCGCTCGATGGTCGAGTACGGGACTCGGTGTTGTATAGAGAGAGTAGGTATGGCGGTACAACTGTGAATGCTTGGTGTTATTGCGAAAACAATTCAATATTACCTCCAGAAAGAAGGTCTGGTTGACTTTTTTTCTTTTCTCGGGATACCCCTGAAAAGGTGAGTCGAAGAGGAGACGAAACTCGGGCAGTAAAAAAGCTCGACCGGCTCTGGCATTTCTACCAATTTTTATATTCTGTAATTACGGAGTGCACATAGTTCCAAGGTCGTACCCATCAATGTTCAATCCGGCGCCGGTTTGATGCCAATGATCGTCCATGGTCGGCTTGTTGATCTCGCGGCTGTTGTTGGACCAATCATCGTTTGCCCATTGCCGAGTTAAATGCGAGTGCGAGTCTTGTTCTGGGCTCCGTTCGAGAGAACCCCGCGGTTGTTGTTGGACCAATCATCTTTTTACCCATTGCAGAGTTAAATGCGAGTGCGAGTCCAGGAGGTGCAAGCCTTTCCGCATTCAAGCTCTTCTTGCCTTGCTACGTTCTCCACAAACGTATGCGACCAACAAATACAACAATAACGGGCCGGATTCCGGTGATGATCAAACCAAAGCGTCCAGATACACGGGCAGCCCCTGCGCAACAGAGCACCTATTAGAGTAGCGCTACTGGTCATAGCAGCCTGTGGCATAATAATATAGTTATAGGTCGTCGTCATCTGACACTTCCATTAGCCGTAGATAGATTACTATGGTTCTGACTGTGGAGTCGACTTTATGTTTTGGGGAGCCACTTTGATAAGATACAATTAATTATAACAGATATCTTTGCCCTCCGTTATTATTACGCAGGCCAGGCCCATCCCGCAGCACGTCGCTCACAGCAGCAGCAAAAGAAAACCGAATCACGAATCAGTACTTCGACAGCGGCTGCCGCGGTGCGGTACGAATCCCCACGGGGCCCGAAAGGGAGAAAGAGGGGGGGGGGGGGGGGGGAAGAGGGGGAAACCTCGGTTGGCTGAAAGCAGTCTCAACAGACGTTGCACCTGATTGCTCCACACGATGATATTAGTAGCCAGAGCCGATGCTCGGCCTTTCCTCTCGCCCGCACAAACACTGCTGCACTACAACCCCCTTTATGACGCCGCAGCCTGCGCGGCGCCGGCTCCTCCCGCTCCTCCCGCTTCGCCGGTTCCGCCGGTTCCGCCGACGGTACTGGCACCCGGAGTGGTAGCCAGCGGGCGGTCCTTCTCCGGATCGCCGGCACCTCCTTCCCGGCTGCGCCAGTGGTTGGCCCACATGAGGGCCTCGAGGATGGTGTTGAAGAGGAGGAAGCAGCTGTAATTATTCGGCGACGGTCAGCAGAGCAAGATGGCGAAACCGTTCCTTCTGTCTCGCCAGGCGTTTTGTAATTGTTTGTCTTAATTATGATCTGGGCGAAGAAGGGGGTCTTTTTGTCTGGAGACGCACAATCCGATGATATGGAAGGCCTGAACGGCGTGCTTCAGCCCGCAGTGGGCGATCCGCCCGATCCCCGCGTTCCAGCGGCACCGGCCGCCGCTGTAGTCCTGCGACGAGAAAATGAGGGACGTGAGCCACAGGTAGGTCAGGAGTAGGTTGAGCGGCAGCATGTATCCGCGGTACGATTTGAGCGCTGGCAGGACGACGGCGAACAGGTAGAAGAAGAGGGTGATGACGGCCTGTGGAGGCGGTTGGTCAATCAGTTAATTAGACTCTTTAATTATAGACTCATCCGGCTGTTTGCATCCCATTTCTGGCTGGAGACTGCCTGCCTCAAGAGCCGGACTAGGGTTAAAACGCACAATGACCTCGTTGTACACCAGGTGGGTTGATCTGTAGCCCCGGTGGAGAAAGTACGACAGGATACCGGTGAGAATTGCCGACGAGGAGAGGATCATCAAGTTGTTGAGTCCCAGCAGGGATCGCGCCGTGCGGCCGCTGAAGAGGCCGGTCCTGGTCGCCATTTTCTCAGCACGATGCAACTCTTGTGGAATAATATAATATCGTCGGTATGTGATATGGAAAAGCACCAACGGACGACAAAAGGAAGGACCAGGAAATGATGGGATACACGCACTCGAAGCATACTAATTATATTATACCGTTACTCCAGTAGATGATCACGGACCCAGTCATAAGCCGCTCTCGGGCATCTCCGAAACGGGAGGAATGGGGGCATGACGTTATCGGCGTACTCGAAGCAGCACCACGCTCGGTTGTACGGAATCAGATGAATATGCCAGGATGACGGCAAATCTCGCGCTTGGTTTGTGAGTAGCCTGCCAACTCGCCGTTCCGCTACGCTCGCGTTCGAGTCGGCATGTACAGGGTGAGGTGCGGAGCTCACCTCCGGATGGGCCATTGACGAAGAAACGCCACTGCTGGAGACCGAATCTTTTATCTTGGCAGAGGGACGGATGTCTACTATTGCCTTTGCAAACCCGAGGCCTCGTTCCGCCCAGGGCTGCCTCGCCCTCAACCAGGTTTTTTTCTCCGCATTTGTCGTGCACTACTGTTCAGCAAGCGTCATTGGTCTTGGGGATCATATTTGGCGTCTGGGACGGTTCTGCTAGTCGGGCTGTGTCTCATGAACCTAATGCGGATTGTTTAGCAGGAAGGATGACGCTTGATAGTACGCTTGTTGCAGTTGTGGCGCACCCAGACATAGAAGCACTGTCCGATTGTTGACCACGATAATCAACTAATTATCCGTAGTGATTGGATGCATGCATCCTCTAGAAGGATCTGATCAATAATAATTGGTATTGGTACTTCAAGGTAATATGAACCGTGAGCTGGTTTCCTACGTAATATTATGCTAGGATACCTATCTTCAGAGCTTGCGTCACACTGTAGAAAGGATCGAGTCTCACGACAGATGCTTATGCTCAGTAGACCCACGCAGAGAGCTGTTACTGTTAACCGGGCATGGTTGATATGCTCCATTTGTTCGAGTCCATAGTAGTGTGTTTTCACGGGCTACTACTGTTAGGTGTAGTCCGTGGTGGCATCTGGTCCGGTTAATTATCAATTATCACGCCCTCGCAGGCTGGTGTCAGCATATCTTACCCGACTGGCCCCTGTTCCTTGGTAAGGCAAGCATCTACGAGGCAAAGCCAAGGGTTACGCCCCAAAAAAAACCCTCCAAAAAATGCGAGTGGTGCGCTTCTGTCATCCCAGCTCCGTGTTTCCCTTTCCAGCGACCAGGGGTGACGCTTTATGCCGCGATCGCGGCACGCCCCCCCGTGGGGCAGCAGCCCGGCATGGCACCGTGGCCGTTGCCGATCCGGCTAATAACCCACCTAGGAGTCGGAGGAGACGCGGGGTAGGCGCTGCCGTTTAAATCCATGTTTGAAGCTGATTGCCTTACAGAGCACTCCGTATTACTATGTACATACATACTGCAAGCATACTACCCCAGCTCCACAGCCCCATGGCCTTTTGCCCTCCTGCTCTCCCCCCCCCCCCCCCCCCCTTCTTTGGCATGGAACTCCGCAGCGCGTTCCGGCTAAAAGAGACAGATACCTGGACAGCCCCTGGTCTCATCCCATGCGCACAGCGCTCCTGCCTGTATATAATAATTCACTGCGGTCCTTCAAGGAACCGAGAGGCACGGGAAGGAGAAATAAGTGAGGGGCTGAGACCTGCGAAACCCTCGGTTCGGCGGTAACGGAGTGAGTAATTAATAGATCAAAACATCATAGAACAACATGTCGCCAGTCACTCAACCGTTGGCCGCCGCGGCACTGGCGCTGGCGCCGGGCGCGCTGGGCGCCAATCTGATCGCGTCTCACTTCTCGGGCACCGTCTACAGCCTGTCCCTCACCAGCTCATCCAACTCGACGGGCACGCTGTCCGTCACGTCCGAGACGGACGGGTGCGGCGCCACGCCCGCCTGGCTGCAGCTGTACTCCGACACGGGCAAGGTGTACTGCTTTGACGAGTCGTGGCTGGGCTCCGGCTCGAGCGCCGAGTACGAGATCGCCGACGACGGCAGCCTCACGCTGACCGGGACCCTGCAGACCACCGGAAACAGCGTCCACGGCGCGCTGTACGGTGGCGCCGACGGCAAGGGCTTCGTGGCCACGGTCGAGTAGTACGTTAATACCCACCTTTTTTTTAATTTTGTTTTCGTTCTTCTTCTTTTTAATTCTATCGTTCACCGAGAAAGAAAGACAAAAAGAGAAAGAAGAACAAAGGGGCTGACGGCTGGGCTTTGCAGCACCCCCTCGACGCTGACGACGTACAAGATGCCCTTTGGGGGAGGCCAGCGATTGGCGCTGGAAAAGTTCACCATGGAAGGACAGGGGCCGAACCCGCGCCAGGACGTGCCGCACCCGCACGAGGCGCACGTCGACCCGACGGGCAACTACATGGTCGTGCCGGACCTGGGCGCCGACCTCCTGCGCGTGTTCCGGATCAACGCCGAGACGGGCGAGCTGACGGCCTGCTCCGAGGGCCAGGCCGGCCCGGGCGACGGGCCGCGCCACGTTGTGTTCTGGAAGAATGCCGATGGCCTGCAGAAGGCCTACGTCGTCAACGAGCTCGGCAACTCGGTCTCGGCCTGGGACGTCGAGTACCCGGAGGACGACGACGCGGCCGCAGCGGGGTGCCTCGCGCTCAACAAGACGCAGACGCTGTCGACCTACGAGCCCGGCACGAGCGGGGGGCCGACCACCAAGGCGGCCGAGATCCGCGTCGTCGGCAACTTCCTGTACGCGAGCAACCGGGCCGACGAGACGTTCGGCCCCGGGCAGGACTCGATCGCCACCTACACCATCGACGAGCAGACGGGCGAGCTCGCCTGGCTCGAGGCCGCCAACTCGTACTCGTACTACCCGCGCACCTTCGAGTTCAACCGCGACGGCACCCTGGTCGCCGTCGGCGGGCAGACCTCGTCCAACGTCGCCATCATCGCCCGCGACCCGGACACCGGCAAGTTGGGCAAGCTGGTCGCCAACCTCGAGGTCGGCCGGAAGGGCCGCGCCGGCCAGGAGGACGGCCTGAGCGCAGTCGTCTGGGTGCAGTAAAGGGGGCAAAGGGGGCAAAGGGGGCAAAGGGGGAATTATTGCCTCTTTCGGTTATTATTAATTATTAGGAGTCAATGACCCCAGACCTATGTTGTATTCCTAATAAAAACAAAGTCACACAAATACACGAGATAATTAACCATTATCACTAATTATAATTAGGCACAAGTTGAATTGAAACCTCGATATATATATTATCTGTGTAATTATGATGTATGTGTAAGCCATTACCAGGTTTGGTTGGCATAATGAATTAGTAGTCCCTCCCAAATTCCACTCATCGTAATTATTCTTGATAATAACTAACCCCGGACTCTCGTCTTTCTTTAGCCCTAGGAGACAAAACAGAGCAATTTCCCAAAACGTCACTGGCATTGTGAGATCATGGTCAAACCAGTCAGCCAGCCAGCCAACACCACCGTCGCGTCCGATCAAGCAAGCAGGGATGAGTTCGCTTCGCCGGTTGCCCTCCGCTCCGCCGACCTCTGCTCCCTCCTGGCCTGGCTCCTGGCCTCCCTATCCGCCTTCCGTGCTTCCTTCTCCGCCTGCCGTGCCTCCTTCTTCTCCCGCTTGCGGGCCTTCTTCTCCCTCCGCGACAGCCGGACGAACTCGCTCTCGGGCCCGCGCAGATAGCGGCCCGGGTGGAGGACGGCGAGGATCAGGAGGGCGACCATCATGGGGAAGCAGTCGAGCGCGTACGCGTACTCCTCGTGCAGCGGGATGGGGTTGTCGAGGCCGAACCCGCTCGAGTACTCGATCAGCCGGAAGATGATGCGGATCTGTATTTGCGATCATCGAGTGTCAGGTAGGCAGGGTAATAGTAGGCAGGTAAACGAATAATATTAAACAAAACAAAACAATCGGGTATTTTACTTTCCGCGAATAATATCTTGTCTCCCCCTTGTTCTGTGCGAAGGAAGAAAAAGGAAAGGAAGAAAGGGACACTCACGGTGATAAAGACCAAGACGGCATAGAGCCCGTACAGCAGCGGTCTCCAGCTTGGCTTGTCGGCAGCGGCAGCAGCAGCGGCGTCGGAGTCGGAGTCGTAGTCGGAGTCGCCATCGTCGTAGAGCGGCTCGCGGCTGCACCGTCGTTGGAAGGCGATCATGAGACCCAGGAAGAAGAGGATGAAGAACTGCTGGAGGCCCACGCCGGCCATGTAGACGTACACGGCAGCGAGGCCGAGCTTGCCGTGGAGCTCGGCGGTGGCCATGGAGCCGCCGACGAGCTGGACGACGAAGCTGAGGATGTCGGCAAAGACGAAGCAGCGGGCGATGACGATGGAGCGCAGGCCGCCCACGCCGTTCTCCGGGTGCCAGTACAGCACCATGCGCGCGAACGTCATGTAGACGAACGCGTTGATCCACAGCGGCGCCAGCAGGAACAGCAGCGTCCACGACGTGGAGTAGCCCTGGTTCTGCTGGTCCCGGGACCCGAGCGAGTGCAGCACGAACGCGAGCGTCTCCCACAAGGCCCCCATGATGAGGACCCAGGCGTATCGCTGTCATTGGTCAGCAAGAGGGAGGGGGCAGGAATCTTGGGAACCATTCTTTATCTATTGTATTTTATTGTTCTTTTTTTTGTTGTTGTTGTTGTTTGGTTTTTATATTTTATATTTTCTTTGGTGGGTGTGGGTGGGTGTGGAAGTTTCCTTCGGGAGAAGACCAAAAAGTCCGACAACAAAACAACGGAAAGGGAAATACGTAGGACAGACCTTTCTAAAGACAAAGGCCTCGACGACATGGATCCCAGTAAAGATGCCAAAGATGACGGCGACGGCTACGGCAGGGGCAAATTGGGGGTTGAAGTTGTAGTAGGAGTTGCAGGCCGTTTCGCTCGGGGGCACGTAGCCGTTGGGGCCGGGCTCGACCCAGACGCAATCTTCGTCATCGTCGCGCCGGAGAAGTCGGGTGGCCGCTTGGGTCAATGACATCTGCGGTAGTTTGGGCTTTGTTCAGCTCGTTCGAAGCTTTGTTGAAGGTGCGAGAAAGGCTGTGATGGGCGCTGTATTAATTAATTAAGTTAATAATTGTCTGTCAATTCCTGTAAGACACCCTTATGTAAATATTGGAGAACCCCTGATTCCTACCATCACCAACCCTTCCCCTTTTGAACTCACGAGAGTGCTAAGCCATCATCACTCTACGCCATGCCCTATAATTAGGCGGCGTTGAGATAGAGGATGCGATGGCTGGAACCTGCAGTGAAGGATTCAAGACGGATGGTAATAGTGATGCTGTCAGCACCAGAACATGCTGGCCAAGAACAGGCCAACGGTCAACCGCACCCTGGGGCCACGCAATGTCCACGCAAGCCGACCGCTCGTTGGTTGGCCAGCCAAGGAAGAGTTTCCCCCCAGAAACTCGTGCAGCGGCTGCCTAACATGCAATCCTGGCACCGAATTGTTCTGCTTCTTCTCCCATCGTCGACGAGATGCAATGGCGCAACCCGCTCGACGAGGTGGTTTCATTCCGCGCCTGATGGGCGGACGGCCCAGGTGCAATGCCCTCCGTCGGTAAGGCATAAGTCGGGACCCCTGTTTTTGGGCCACCCCCCATTTGGGCCACTTAGCAAATCTTGGCACCCACACCCACCCATCATCTTCAACCTTCCATACAACAGTCTGTTCAACCCACCACAATATAGGAAGCCTCTGAATCCGTACTTTCTGACCCACTCTCTTTAGCTATAGAGCCCTCTATACGGCCGGCTTCAACCTGGGCCTGGTAGATCTGTTCAATCGTAGCGAACTGCTCATTGTTACGATTAGGCCGCATAAGGCGACCTGGTAGGGCGCAACAGGACCAACCAGAGAAGGATCGTTCAGAGAAACCGACGATCCACTAAGGATCGTCAAAGAAAGCAAACGATCTATAAAGGCTAGGATAGATCGTAAGGAACGATTAACGATCTATACGATCTAAGAAGGGACTAGGAGGATAGGAAATTATATATAGTCACTCGTTCTGGTAGACTCTAGGAGTTTACTAGTAATAGTAATTATAATTATAGTACTCCTAATAGCATTGTACTACTATAAGAGATTACTCTGTTATTATAAACCCTTTGGCTTTACTAAACTCCTTAGATACCTTATATATATATTTCCTACTTGATAACCTTTATCTAAACCCTTTTAGAAGAAGTCTAAGTTAGATTTATTATATATTATTATTACTCCCTTTATTTCTATTATAGTTTAGAATAAAGGTAATATAGTTATAGCTATTAATATTATAAATATTATAATGCCTAAGTCTAAGAGGTTATTACTAAACTTAATTAGTATATTTAGTAACTAGAGGCTAAGAACTAAAGCTATTAGTAACTTATTAATAAGGTTTATATTAAGATTAAAGAATTAGAATCTACCTATAGTAGGAAGAAAGTTAAACTTAACCTACCTAGTAAATATAATAGGAGTAAGGAGAAGTTACCTAGATTCCTTACTACTATAAGAGCCTACCTCTATTACTATAAGGATGAATTTGAGGATAATAAGGAACGAGTATTGTTTACTACTTCTAGATTAGAAGGTAGAGCACTTTAGTGGTTTAAGCTAACCTAGAAGGATTTTCTCTATAATAAAGACAAAGAAAGAGGAACCCTTATTAAGAGAGTCTTTAGCTTGTATAAGGAATTTAAGAAAGAGTTATAAAAGGTATTTAGGGATCGTAACGAAAAACTATATATATAGGAACGACTTGCCTAACTACGATAGACTAAGTTTGTTACCGATTATATTATTTGGTTTAGATAAGACTCCTTATAAGCTAAAATTAACAAAGAAGGACTTATAAAACTATTTTATATAAGGCTTAAGGAGGATATTAAGGATAAACTATATCGATTAGACCGACCTAAGATACTAGATAAGTATATTACAATAGCTATTTATATTAATGATTAGATCTATAAGTAGAAATAGCAAAAGAGGGGACCTAAGTAAGTCTTTATAGCTACTTGAGCAAATAATAAGAGGAAGCGTATTTATAAGAGTACGTCTTATAGGATATACCCTAGAGCTATAGATATAGATATAGTCTAAAAGTAGGATAAGAAGAGAACGGCTAGAGATAAGTCTAATATTACCTGCTATAACTATAGAAAGAAGGGTTACTATAAGTAGGAATGTTAGAACCTAAAGAAGGACTAGAAACTAGTTCCTAGAAAGGAAATTACCATTATTAATGAAACTATATAAGATATTATCGAAATCGCTATTACTAGTTATACCTAGGATAACCTAGAAAATAAAATAGACTTAGCTTTAGGTAACGAATATATCTATAAGGAAGGAAGTAGCTAACCTAAGGAAACTAATAAATAAGATATACCTAAAAACTAGACTAGTAAAGGTAATAATTATAATATAGATCCTCTATACTTAGAACTAGTTATAGTAGATCCTAAGATAGGTACTACTATATAGGATATAGTAGGAGAATATATACTACCCTATATAATTGTAATATAGCTAAAATAATAGGGAATTACCACTATATAGAGACGAAATGGTATATAGACTATAAATACCTAAGGAGTTAACTAACCTAGACTAAATATCTTATTCCGTTAAGAATAGATTAAAAGGTACCGGAACTAAGCAAAGGAGCTTAAGGACGAGCTCGAAGAGTAAGATAAATATCTAACTAAGTTCGCCAAGTACACCTAAGAGATAGAACAACGGAGTATAGAACTCTATAAATGGTCTAAGCGACTCTAATAGACGGTAGAATATATTAAAGAAACTTAGTATATAATATATAATAGATTAGATAGCTATAACGAGTATCTAGACGATAGATAACTTAACTACGATATATATAACCCTAAGTATAAGTTCCTATATATATAAAAGGGAAAAGATAAATAAATATAGATAGAGTATTAGGTAAAACGTCTATACTATAGTATAGGGGAAACTAACGTAACTATATAGTAAGAAGGGTATAGAGAACTGTTCTAATACCTCCTAGGAGACGCTATATAACTATACCTATAAAATAAAGTATATATATAAGTTCCCTAGTTCTAATATATAGTATATATATACCGATATTACTTCTATAATAATATAACAAACCTAACTTAGACTTCTTCTAAAAGGGTTTAGATAAGGGTTATTAAGTAGGAAGTATATATATAAGGCGTCTAAGGAGTTTGGTAAAGCTAAAGGGTTTATAATAACAGAGTTATCTCTTATAATAGTATAATACTATTAGGAGTATTATAATTATAATTACTATTACTAGTAAACTCTAGAGTCTACTAGAACAAGTAACTAGCTATCTAATATAGTTTATCTAGTTCTCTTATTCCTAAGTGTCCTCCTTAGATTCTAATCATATAATTGCTACTACAATCCTTCGATCGTTATTTAGGTGCTTGCCTTGATCGAAGTACGATCATTACAATCACTCCCTAATTAGTCCTTAGGTCTTATAGTTCCTAATCCCTCGAGGTCCTACTAGAGGAGGCTAAATACAACCTACTAGCCATCTAGGAACCATAGATTAACCGGTTTATAGGGTCAATATACTGCCCCCGGGCTTCGAAATACCACCTAGTTCACAAGCCTAAGGGCAAAGCAGCTATTCTAGTAGCCAAACGGTTCCCGGTTAGCCAATAGGACTATTCGGCAGAGGAGAACTAGTACAAGGTAACCTTTCCGACCCTAGGAGAGAAGGGGTTTGAACTCTAGTCAATCTATAATAGCAAGGGCAAACAGGCCCTTTTATAGGACCTACTAGCCCTACCTCGGCTAACCTACCCCCTAGTTCTTATAGGCGACTTTAACCTCTACTACCCGGTCTAGGACCTGTTTAATAGGCTTAGCCCGGGGGCTAGGGACCTCCTTAACCTTATAGACCAGTAAGACCTCGACCTATATACGCCATATAGCCAGGTCATGTGACGAACCTAACTTAGACTTCTTCTAAAAGGGTTTAGACAAAGGTAAGTAACACGGGGCAAGTGTACAGATCGTCTAAGGGATTCGGTAAAGCCAAAAGGTTCACAACAACAGAGTTATCTCTCACAATAGTGCAATACTATTAGAAGTACTATAATTATAAGGGCGGTTACTATCACTAGTAAACTCCAGAGTCTACCATAACGAGTGACTATCTATATATATATATAACCTTCCCGGATCACCTTGATCAGTCCTTGGTCAGTGATCCTGGTAAGCCGCTTATCGCGATTAGTGACTTTACGCTAATCTTAGTGATCGTAAGCCAGCGTATGGTAAGGCTTACAGTGCTCCCTATATTATGATTGGTTCTTCCCGTCCTTTCGGCTTGATTGGCCTATCCGTACTAGTAGCCTAGGCGGCATCTACATGTATATTTCCGTGATACGATACCCTCCCTCCGAGGCTTTCGACCCGAAAGCCCTCTTAGGCCGTTTCAAATAACGCTAACTCCCTCTCGTAACTTGCTCCTATAAGTTCCCTCCCCTTGCTCCCTTTTGCCGTTTACCATGACTGACCGTGTAAAGAAGCGCTGTCGTGATATAACGTGTGAACGTTGTATCTTAGTCATTACGATTAAGCGAGATAGTTCCGAAACTATGCTATATTCTAACTATTAGCGTGTAACGCCTAAGAAGCGTTATATTATGTCGGGAAATTCCAAGAGGTACTTGAATTATACGTATAAGGGAAAGTCTTATAACGGGCCGAACGTAGCGGATTCCTATAAGTGACTTCTATTTGTCCTCTTGTTTCCGTTCTAACTTATCGTAATATTATATAACTAGTATAAGCAAGATAGGCTAGAGGAGGAAATTTTAGCGACAGAAGATCTGCTTTAGCAAACTTTAAGCCGCCTTACGCGTTTATATCGTTAAAAGCGAATATTATATGACTAGAGTAATGAATTCGTTTACCGAGGTATATAGGGTTTGGATAAAGAGGATAGGGTAGTAGCTCTGATATCGGACGAATAGGATTTGACAGGTTAGGCGTAGGCGTCGGGTGCCTTCGGCGTGATTAACTAGGAAGTAGTTAGCTTGTCCCTAGGGTCGGCTCCTACCGGTACTTCTTCCTTCTTAGACGCCGGTTAGGTTCCTAAGTCGGCCCCTATAGTTAGTTAGGATTCCTCTAATAGAACTATTCTAGTTTCTTAGGGTAGTTTAGGTTCTTGACCGGCTCTTATAAGTTATCTTCTAGTCTAAAATCAAGCTATTTGACTAGGTATTATAGTTCCCTATTAATGATATATAAATCTAGAATTTCTTTAACGTCCTATTCTTCCTCTTCGTCTTCCGCTTCGATGTTTGTAGCGATTTTAGCGTTCTTTGGCGCTAGTTCGAGAAGTAAAATATAAAAAACATCTATCTGTAGTTATATAGATAACAATAATAATAGTTAATAGTTAGATGTCGAAATTCGTTCTTTAATAATAAAGGGTCTGACCTTCTTAAAGTCTAGCTTTATACTTAGTCGTTCGGTTTGTAGGTTTTATATAATCAAGTAGACTTTGTCTCCCCTCTCTAGGCGAGGTCCCTCGAGCCTATATTTATCGTAATAGTTCTTCATTCTAGTCCTAATAAACTCGAGTTCCTTTTTAAGCTTCTTATATAGTATATATATCTATTCTACTTTGACTACTGCTCTTGGCATTATAACCTCTAGTCCTTGCCTTAGGTCTGCTTCGTATCTGTAGTTTGCAAAGAACGGTATAACTTTGGTCGTTTCCGTTGGCGTTATATTATAAGCAAGTTATACTATTAGCAATAGTATGACCTAGTTATCCTACTAGTAGTTAACGTAGGAATAAAGGTATTACTTAATAACTTGGTTTAGTCGTTCCGTTTGTCCGTTAGTCTACGGGTGATATACTATTAACAGTTTACTATTAACGCCTAATCGTTATATTAACGCTTGCCAAAACTTTGATACGAACTTGGTGTCTCTATTGGTGATCTATTCTTATAGCCAAGCATATACTAATGTAACTTGCCGATAGATCACGTCTGCCAGCTGTTTAGCTATCTAAGACTCCTTATAGGGAAAGAAATATACCTATTTAGTTAGGCAATCTACTATAGTGAGAATGCTATTATAGATCACTCCTATAGCTATGTCCTTAGATTCTAGCAGCTTCGTAATAAAGTCTATTATAACTAAACTCTATGGTTTGTCAGCTATTAGTAGTGGCTAAAGTAGCCTATATAGCTTATATCGTACCGTCTTGCTTCGATTATAGATGTCGTAGCTCTATACAACTTCCTTAACTCGTACCGTTAACCGTAGAAAGTCGTAATGTTTCTTAACTTGTGCAATAGTCTTCGTGACTCCTTTATATCCTCTGAGTTTCGATTTGTAGAGTTCTTAAATCATTTATAGCTATTAGTCTTTATCATAGATATACGCTTTACCTCGGTACTAGAGTTTCCTATCTTTTTCTTCCACTTTGCTAGGTACCATTAGTCTAAGTACTACTTAATATTATGCCTCGTTAATCCTTTCTTCTCGAAAGATTACGTAATATTCTAGGAACGAGCCGAGTAGATTATCTTCTATAGGTATCTACGTTTCGTGGTATAGCGTTCTGTCTATTTGTTCCTTAAATAACGGTGGCGTCGTTTCCGTTCGTCCTTCTATATGATCCGTTCGTCGGCTTAAAGCGTCTACTTGTACGTTTTCTTTGCCTTTCTTGTAGCGGATCTCGAAATTAAATTCCGTAAGGAATTCTACCTATCGTATTTATCGTCTATTAAGCTCCTTCGTCATTATAAAGTATCGTAGATTCTTATAGTCTATATACACTTGTACTAGTTCGATCGTACCACTAAGATATAGTCGCTATTCCTTAAAAGCTTTAATAATCGTAAGTAGTTCCTTGTTATAGATTAGATAGTTAAGACGTAATCCGTCAAGTTTCTTTGAAAAGAAGGCTATAGGATATAGCTTCCCTTGCTTGTCTCGTTATCCTAACTATCCTCCGATAGCGTAGTCTAAAGCGTCCGTTTCTACCTTAAATGGTTTCTTAGGGTCTAGTAGTACTAGCACTAGATCCTTGGTGATAGTATCGCGAATCTACGTAAATACTTACTTGTGTCACTCTTCCTATTGGAACTTAGCATTTTTCTTGGTAAGCTCGTATAATGGTTATACGATCGCTCTAAAATTCCTGATAAACATCTAGTAGAAGTTTGTAAACCTAATAAAACTTCGTACTTCTGTAACTAACGTCGGTTGTAGCTAATCTTTAATAGCTTTAACCTTTAAGGGTTCTATCCGAATTTATCCTAGGGATATCTTATATCCTAAAAATACCGTCTTCCTAACGTAAAATTCGCTCTTTTCCTTGTTAACTAATAGCTTATACGCGTATAATATATCTAATACTACTCTTACGTACTTCCGATGTTTGTCTATCGTCTTAGAGAAGATAAGTATATCGTCGAGATAATATACCGTAAATTTGTTAAGAAAGGGTTAGATAGCTTGATCGATTAGGGCTTAGAACGTTACCAGCGCGTTCGTAAGTCTAAATGGCATAACGAGGTACTTGTAGTGGTTATAGGGTGTCCTAAAGGCCGTTTTCTACTTGTTGCTTTCTTTAATCTATATATAGTTATAGGCCGATGGCAAGTTAAGACGTATAAAATATTAGGCTCCTACTAACTAATCTTAGAGCTATAAGATTAGTAGTAACGGGTATTGATTCTTTACGGTCTGTTTGTTAAGTTACTAATAGTCGACGTATAACTATAGCTTTCCGTCTTTCTTGGGCATAAATAGGATTAGGTAGCCTGCTAGCGATATCGACGGGCGGATATATCCTCTTCGAAGGTTCTCCTCTAGATATCACTTAAGTTCTTCGTTCTACGTCTAGCTTGTATAATAGATCTTAAAGAACTTTAGTCGTACTCCTTCCTTAAGCTTGATCTCGTAATCCTATAGGCCGTATTCTAGTAATCCTTCTAGATACTTTGGTTCGAATGCTAGGTGTCCTTCGTACTCCCTTGGTACTTCCCTAGTCTTATCTCGTTTCTTGGTTTTCTAATAGTATACAAATTTGGTTCCGTCTATAGTAATACTAGTGATTTCTCCTATCTTAACCTATTACTCTAATTATAGTACTCCGTATTTGTCAATAGAGAGAACAGCTATCGGCGGTTTAGCTCGTTCCTCCTATTGTAACGTTAGTGTCATTATACCGCTTCTTCCAGAGTCTATAGTAGTCTATCTACCACTGCCTGTCTCTTACGGTAGATCCGTAGGATATGCCTTCCCTTGAGCATCGTCCACTCGCGATCCTTATATGCTCCCTATCTTACTGGTTGAATATGACTCTATTCGGGGTCGTAGGTAGCTACCATTCTTCTAGCTAATGTCCGGGTTGTAGTCTTCGTACTATAGTAGTCCTAGTATTATATCTTTGTCGTCGCCTATATCTATAATGCTAAATATAACTACTATAGTCTTCCCTACTATAGTAATGTCGATCGGTTTAGTCTCCCTATGTACCTATTACGTTAGGAATGGCCCTTTGATTATACTATACTTCTATTTTATCCTCTAGGGTATCTATAGCTAATTTATAAGTGTCGGCGAAATTAGGTTTATCTTTACTCTATTATCTACTAATATAAGCATTTTATACTGCTTCCATTATACCGTTATCTATAGTCGCTTATCTTACTATCGTCGTCTAAAGATTATAGCGATTTCCTATATTTCTACTAGGAGGTCTCGATATAGTGGTCTCTTATACTAGTTCCTCCTATACTATACTACCACTCGCCGTTATATAGGCGTTAATAGTTTTCGGGCCCCTTGAAGGGCCCTAACCCGTTTCCTAGGTTAGTACTAACCTCTTCGATTATTTGGCTAATAGCGGCTTTGTTAATCGTTCTCATTTCCGTAAGCCATTAAGTGCTTATAGCTTCCTACCATTAGGTCCGTTTTGCTTTTCGTCGTATAGTCTATAGCTTTATCTAAAGCTCCCGAACTCGTAATTTCTTTTCGTCTATATAATAGAGACAATCGTTACTCTAGTATAAGTCCTATATATCTTGTCTTATTCCGTAGTACCTAGGCTAGGCTCGTCTTAGAACTACTATAATACCTTTTAGACTCCGGGTTTCGATCTTCTAGAGTAATTCGGCCGCTCTGTTTCTTATGTCGTAGACCTATTCCACAGGGTATAAACTTCTGTCCCCGTTTTCTTATCAGGTCGGCTAGTGATTATTTTCGAATTTGTCGTAGAAGTGGTATCGGCATTTGTATACTATATACTAGAACTAGGGCACTTATATATATGCCTTATATTAAGGGTATAGTTATATAGCATTGCCTAGAAGGTATTAGAATTCTCTTCTAAATCCTTCCTACTATATATAGATTATAGGTACCCTAATACTAAAGTAGGAATATTTCTTCTAGTAGCTTTCCTATATACGTTTGTCTTTTCCGTAATTTATATATATAAACTAATACTCTAGGTTCCGTACGTCGTAGCTAAGTTACTAATCGTTAAAGTGCTCGGTATAACTATTAGGTCTATTATATATCACGGGCTATTCCCCTTTAATAGTTTCTATAATACATCGGAGTTCCCTTATTTCGTCCCTTATCTTATCACTCTACTAGGCAAGTCAAGTCAGGCGTCTATCTCGTTTATATAGCTCCGTATTAAGCCAAAAAACTTCATTACGGTACTATTCGATCCGTTCCTAAAGGAATAAGATATTCGGTCTAGGTTAGTCGACTCCTTAGGTATCGGTTATCTACGATCTATCCCGTCTCTACATGACTATAAAACCCTACTACCTTAAGGCTAAGAGAATCGAAATCGGTGGCGTATACTCCCCTACTATATCCTATTTAGCAATGCCTATCTCGGGGTCTATAGTGACTAGTTCGAAATATAGCGTCTATTTGTCTTTGCCGTTATTATCGTATTCGAGACTATCTATATCATTATCCCTATCTTTGTAGCTTGTAGCTACTACTTTAACGACGTCCTTAGTTTCGTTAATAACTATAGTTTCCTTTCCTAGGACTAGTTTCTAATCTTTCTTTAGGCTTCGACATTCTTACTTATAGTGTCCTTTCTTTCTATAGTTATAATAGATAGCGTTAGACTTGTCTTTAGCTATCTTCTTCTTATCCTACTTCTATATTATATCTATATCTATAGCTCCGGGATACATCCTATATAAGGTACTAACATACGCTCGCTTTTTCTTATCATTAGCCTTAACTATAGTTCTATTCATTTGACCTCGTTTCTACTATTCCTATATATAGAGCCGATCGTCGATTCTAATGGCCTATATAATATATTTATCTAAAGTTTTAAGCCGGTTGTACTTATATAGCTTATCTTTAACCTTTTCCTTTAAGCTATTATAGAATAGTTATATTAACGCCTTGTCGTTAAGCTAAGACTTAAGTATATCCTATCTAAACTATATAGCGTAAGAGGCTACTAACTTAGTCTATTAGAGATTGGCGAACCTTTCTTATATATAAATCTTCTTGTCTTTGTCGCTAAAGACCTTTCGAAGCTCTTCTTCGAAACGGTCATAGGATCGAAAGACTGCCTATATAAAGGCGTCTTGGTCGTCCTCGTCTTCCTTAGTAAGATAGTCGTTCTATATAGGTTCAAACCATCTAAGTGCCTTGCCCTCTAGTCTCGTAGCTATATAGAGGACTTTAGCTTTATCATCCGGAAACTTGTCGTCGTTAAGCCGGAAGTAGGATCGGAGGTTTGTTAAAAACCCTATAAGATCCTCCTTAGTTCCTCTATATTTGCCAGGTAGTTCGATCTTGATACGGCTTGCTTTAGTAGTCTCGAGCGCCTTAATTTTGGTGTAGGCCTCGTTAACCAATCTCTGCAAGTGCTTTTCGCCGTTCTTAAGTTCCTTGATTCGAGCTTGAGTAGTCTTGTCTCTCTAGTCTAACTCCTGGATTCGCTACTAGAGCTAACTAAGCTAGGCGAGCAGTTATTTAGCCATGACGTTGGTAGCCATGTCGATATCGAGGTCGAAGTCACCTCCGTTCTAAACTATAATAGAACAAAGGGAGTGATAACAACATATGACGAACCTAACTCAGACTTCTTCTGAAAGGGTTCAGACGAAGGTAAGTGACACAGGGCAAGTATATAGATCGTCTAAGGGATTTGGTAAAGCTAAAAGGTTTATAATAATAGAGTTATCTCTTATAATAGTATAATACTATTAGAAGTACTATAATTATAAGGGCGGTTACTATTACTAGTAAACTCTAGAGTCTACCGTAACGAGTAACTATCTATATATATATATAACCTTCCTGGATTACCTTGATTAGTCCTTGGTTAGTGATCCTGGTAAGCTGCTTATCGTGATTAGTGACTTTACGCTGATCTTGGTGATTGTAAGCTAGCATATGGTAGGGCTTATAGTGCTCCCTATGTTATGATTGGTTCTTTCTGTCCTTTCGGCTTGATTGGCCTATCTGTGCCGGTGGCCTAGGCGGCATCTATATGTATATTTCCGTGATAGGTTACTAGGGCCCCCTAAGGGGACTAACGCGGCCGGCCTTCTATAATAGACCTATTCTAGGCCTCGGCTAGGCTAGAAGTAACCTATAGGGATATCGCAGAACGTAGGAAGTCCGACCACTACCTATAGGCCCTAAACGTCTCCCTCTAGGGGACCAATAGGCCCGTACCGGCTAGCAAAGGGTAGGACTAGAAGAGCCTAGACGAGGAGGTCGCGTGGGCCAAGGTAGCCTATCTCCTACTCCGGCTCGGCAGGTAGGTATCGGCCCTAGCCAGGCCCGTCTTCCAGGGCCCGGAAGAGCTCCTATAGGCCTTTAACAGGCTTATAGAGGCCCTCGAGGAGATAGTTATAGTCTCGGCTCTAGCAAAGAAGGCTAGTATAGGTAGTAAACGAGCTCGATAGTAGACGAAGGAGGTTCGGGAGGCCTAGAAGAGGGCTAAAGAGGTAGAGAGGGCCTATAGGGGTACCCTAAACCCCTATATATAGGAGGCACTTTAGCAGGCCCTATAGGACTAGGCTAAGACTATTATAGCTATAAAGACTAAGAGCTAGAGAGCTATGCTATAGGAGGTAACTAACTAGCCGGACCTACTATAGAGGCTAGAGCGGTAGGTAAGGCTATAAAGCCACCTACTGGTTAACCCTCCAAAGCTCCTAGCCTTCGAAGGAAGGCTTATAACCTACTAATAGAAGGCTAGGACACTGGCTAACAAGTTCTTCCTAAACCCGGAAGTAGACCTATTAGATATTAACAACCTAGATCTAAACGACTACTAGGAGCCGAAGTTCGAAATAAGCTAGGAGGTTACGATAGGTAAAGTTAGGGTAGTATTAGCTAGAACGGCCCTATAGAAGGCCCCGGGGGAGGACCTCCTCCCTATAGGCCTACTAAAGGCCTATAGGTAGCCGCTCTACCGGATACTAGCTATACTAGCCTCGGAGAGCTTATAGCTCGGCTATTTCCTAGCCTAGTTTAAGAGGGCTAAGACAGTAGTCCTCTATAAGCCTAGTAAACCCCTATAGGCCTATTTTACCCTAGGTAGCTATAGGCCTATAGCGCTCCTACTAATAGTAGGTAAGGTACGAGAGGCTATAGTTACCTAGAAGGTAACGGCCGTTATAGAGGCCTATAGGCTTCTCCTAGCCAAGTAGATAGGTAACTAGGAATATAGGTCTACTAAACTAGCTATTCGGCTTATTACGGCCTAGGTTTAAGAGGCTTAGAGGTATAAGGTAGCTACCTCCCTCCTATAGCTCGATATCTTAAGGGCTTTCGACACTATTAATCATACCTGACTACTAGCTACTCTATAGAGCTAGGGCTTCCCGAAGTGGTTAGTGGTCTAGGTTAGGGAGTAGCTATAGGATAGGGTAGCTATCCTTTACTTCGATAGCTAGAAAACAGAGGATATAGTAGTAAGGGCCAAGGTCCCCTAGGGGTTACCCCTCTCCCCTATACTATTTATCCTCTATATAGCCTCCCTCTACTAGGCCATTTACTAGGCTAGCCCTACGGTCAGTTTAGTAGGCTTTGCTAACGATACTAACCTTCTAGCCTTCGGGAGGGCCGAGGAGGCCTATAATGGCTAGCTATAGAGGGCTTAGGAGGCCTACCTATAGTAGGCAAAGACCTAGGGTATAGCCTTTGCCCCGGAAAAGTACGAACTTATCTACTTTAATAGGGGCCGGAAACAATAGTCGTAACCACTAGAGCTCCTACGGCCCGGAGGGGATATTACTACTATAGCCCCTTCGAAGTTAGCTAGATTCTTAGGGGTCTAGCTAGACTAGAGGCTATAATAGGGCCCCTACTATATAAAGGTAGCCAAGAAGCTAGAAACCTAAGAGTTTACCCTAACTAGGCTTACTATAAGGACCTAAGGCCCTAGCCTGCTACGGGCCCGCGAGGTCTATACTAAGTGTATCTATAGTACCCTAGCTTATAGGGCCTCGAACTTCTATAAGCCTACTAAGCTAGGGGGTAAGCCGGAAGGCCCTGCCAAGGAACTATCGAAGGCCTAATATAGGGCCCTTCGAGTAGTTACTAGGGCCTATAAGGCTACCCCTATCCGGTACCTTGAGATAGAAGCCTAGGTACTACCCCTCGACCTCTATCTTAACAAGAGGTTAGCCGACTTCGAAGCTAAACTCGACCGGCCGCTCTTATAGACTAGGGCAGGTCCAGGGGCCTCCCGGGTCCCTACAAGGGCTATTATCTAACAAGCCTATAATAGGCTTAGCTAGAGGTTCTAGAAGAAAAGGGCCGGGGCAAGGGGCTAGGAGCCGAAGCCTATAGCCCTAGAGGTAGCAAGGTTAATAGTCTAGTAGTAGGTACAGGAGGGCTATAGAGGGGGTCGACCCCCCCTATAGACTATACAAGGAAGACTACAGGCTACGGAACTAGCCGTAGTAGCTAGCTAGAGCAACCATTAGAGGGCTGACCAAGCCGGTAGGAGGATATAATGTATATCTAATAAGGACCCCCCGTATCTGGTTTTTATAGGGGAGGGCCTATAAAGGTACTAGGGCCTAACAAAGGCCTAGAGCTCCCTACTAGTATAGGCCCGTATAGGGGCTATTAGCCTCTACGACTTCCTTTTTAGGGTTCAAGTCCTAGGGGTTAGTACCCCTTACTATGCCTATAGCCAAGGGAGGGAGACTATAGAGCACCTGGTTATTTGGTGCCCGAACCCACTAAGAAGCCAAACGTGGGAATCCTAGGAAATACGGTCGCAAAGGGACCTAGACCTCGTTTTACGGGGTATAGGGACCTGTAACTATCGTTTGGTAAGGAGGGTTCTATAGTGGCTAATAGACCTAGGGAGGCTCCCGGAATATTGCCTTACGAGGAGGCTAGACTAGGAGGGAAGGCCTCTTTAGGGCTATACTAGCTACTTCTCCTTTTCTTTATAGTGTATTAGTATTCTAGATCGGGCGTTAAAGGAGGGATAGAGGTTTTTATCCGGCCTATTAGGTACGGTTTCCTTTATATATAACTAGAGAGGCTCTAGTATGCTTATTAGCATAGCGGTATAGGATTAATAATAATAATAATAATAATAATATAGTTCCTGATTAGCTCTGTATACCTTGTTAGGTTACCTTATATAGCTAAATCGTAATACGATGCCCCTCTTCTAGGTCTTCTGTCCTTGAAAGACTTAGGTCTATTTTAAATAGCGCTAATACCCCCTGCTTATATAGGGTGGTATTCCTTAGTCCCTTTCCTCTTTTCCTTTTATAATATTACTAAGATAACTAATTATATAAGAAAGAAGTCAAAGTCTAAGCCTATTATATTAACTCTTTATACTAATTATCTCCTAGCTACGATTCTTTCCTTAAATAATCTTTTAACGATATATCCTTATATACTATATAAGTCTAAAGGCCTTAGTTTATACGAGGTTTCAAAAACCGATTCTTCTTAGTATATAAAGTATATTTATAATAAACGTTTAAATTATAATATTCTTAGTATCTCTCCTATATAGCTTTAGTCTATTACAGCTTAATATTAGAAACTTAAGGATAAGCTTATAATTACTAAAGAGTAGGTCTTTCGTCTTTAGAAATAGAAATAAATATAGTTTAAGAAGATAATAAGAGCTATCGCTTAGGGTATTAATAATATAGAGGAGTTAGAGCAGGTAGAATATAAGGAGGCTAAGGTAGCGATAATAGAGGCTTCTAGGGTTACTATATCTTCTTTAACCCTGTTTCGCTTATCTGCCGATTTCAGGTAGCTTTAGGATACTATATATCCTAAAGTTCCTTTAGATTTGTCCTTACTAGCCGATTTTAGGTTAGTCTCTAGTCTATCACTTTTAGTTAATTAGGGTTCCTCTAGTAGAATTACTAAAGTTTCTTAGGGTAACTTAGGTTCTTAATTAGTTCCTATAAGTTATCTTCTAGTCTAAAATTAAGCTATTTAACTAGGTATTATAGTTCTCTATTAACGATTTGTAAATCTAAGATTTTTTTAACATCCTATTCTTCTTCTTCGTCTTTTACTTTGATATTTATAGTAATTTTGGCATTCTTTAGTACTAGTTTAAGAAGTAAAATATAAAAAAAGTCTATTTATAACTATATAGATAATAGTAATAACAGTTAATAGTTAGATATTAAGATTTGTTCCTTAATAACAAAGGGTCTAATCTTTTTAAAGTCTAGCTTTATACTTAGTTATTTAGTTTATAAATTTTATAAGATTAGGTAGACTTTGTCTCCCCTCTCTAGGCAAGGTCTCTTAAGCTTATATTTATTATAGTAAGTCTTTATTCTAGTTCTAATAAACTTAAGTTCTTCTCTAAGCTTTTTATATAATCCTAAAGGGTTTACTAAAGGAGAACTCTTATATCTTCGCGAATACCCTACCAAAACACACGAAACTACCATCGCTGGAAAGCTCTCGGAAAACGCTATCCAACGGTACCACTTTCAACCACGCGCGAGCCGTTACAGGCATATAACAGGCATCGCAGGCGTAGGAACTAGACCCGACCACAATCCGACTGTACCTCATACGACTGTTAAAATTTTCACCGTACAGACCACCTAGCGCCCCTAAACGTAATGTCGATTTAAAGCCTACTGCCAAGCCACTAAGTAGGGAGGCCTATAGCTTCGAGCTAATCAAAGGGGGGCCTACTATAGGCCTACCCTACCCTAGACATTAAGGAGCTAAAGGGTCTTATCGTATAACTAGTTGACCTTATACTAAGCTCTAAACGGGGTAAGGTATAGGACCTCGCTAATAGGCTCTTATAGGGCCTTATAACTACTATTATAGGCCTAGTTCCAAACCTATAGGAACTTATAGCCAAGGAAGTCAAAAAAGGGCTTAAAGAAGCCCTTAAGGCTACCCCTTGCCCTACCTAGGCATAGGTAGCTATAGGACTATAATAGGGGGTAATAAGCCCCTAGGGAGGCCTACTATTAGCTAAGGTAATACCGTTATAGGCCTTATAGGAGGTCATAATATAGAATACGAGCCTATAGGAGGACCTTAAAGCCCTAACCTATTATAGGCCTAGGCTCTACCTAGGCTAATCGATAACAGGCTATACCCGGTTTCGGACCGGACCTATATACGTTCGTAAGGCGTTTATAGGGCACGCGCTTAGGACCCGGTTAGGCTCTAACCCGAAGCCTAACCAAACCCTAACCGGAGCATATATATACCCCCTATATTAGGAAATAGATCCCCTTCCAGCACCTATACTTACTTTCCCCTCTTTCTTTCCTTAAGGTAGTTAAATAAAATATTATACGCTTATCTATAGTTACTATAATGTCACGGAAATATACATATAGATACCGCCTAGGCCACCAGCATAGATAGGCCAATCAAGCCGAAAGGACAGGAAGAACCAATTATAACATAGGGAGCACTATAAGCCCTACCATACGCTAGCTTACGATCACCAAGATCAGCGTAAAGTCACTAATCGCGATAAGCAGCTTACTAGGATTACTAACCAAGGACTGATCAAGGTAATCCAGGAAGGTTATATATATATATAGATAGTCACTCGTTATAGTAGACTCTAGAGTTCACCAGTGATAGCAACCGCCCTCACAATTACAGTACTTCTAACAGCATTACACTATTATAAGAGACAACTCTATTATTATAAACCTTTTAGCTTCACCAAATCCCTTAGACGATCTATATACTTGCCCTACATCACTTACCTTCGTCTAAACCCTTTTAGAAGAAGTCTAAGTTAGGTTCGTCACACGTTACTATTACTCCCTTTGTTCTGTCATGGTTCAGAACGGAGGTAACTTCGACCTCGATATCGACATGGCTACCAACGTCACAGCCGAATAACTGCTCGCCTAGCTTGGTCAGCTCTAGCAGCGAATCTAGGAGTTAGACTAAAGAGATAAGACTACTTAAGCTCGAATCAAGGAACTCGAGAACGGCGAAAAGCACTCGTAGAGATTGGTTAACGAGGCCTACGCCAAAATCAAGGTGCTCGAGACTGCCAAAGCAAGCTATATTAAGATCGAACCACTTAGTAAATACGGAGGAACCAAGGAGGATCTTATAGGGTTTTTAATAAACCTCCGATCCTACTTCCGGCTTAATAACGACAAGTTTCTAGATAATAAAGCCAAAGTCCTCTATATAGTTACAAGACTAGAGGGCAAGGTACTTAGATAGTTCGAACCTATATAGAATGACTATCTTACTAAGGAAGACGAGGACGACCGAGACGCCTTTATATAGGCAGTCTTTTAATCCTACGACCGTTTCGAAGAAGAGCTTCGAAAGGTCTTTAGCGACAAAGACAAGAAGATTTACACGTAAGAAAGGCTTACCAATCTCCGATAGACTAAGTTAATAGCCTCCTATACTATATAGTTTAGATAGGATATATTTAAGTCTTAGCTTAATAATAAGGCATTAATATAACTATTTTATAACGGCTTAAAGGAAAAGGTTAAAGATAAGCTATATAAGTATAACCGGCCTAAAACTCTAGATAAATATATCATATAGGCTATTAGAATCGACGATCGGCTCTATATATAGGAATAGTAGAAACGAGGTCAAATGAACAAAACTATAATTAAGGCTAACGACAAGAAAAAGCAAGCGTATATTAGTACCTTGTACGGGACGTATCCTGGAGCTATAGATATAGATGTAATATAGAAACAAGACAAGAAGAAGACGGCCAAAGACAAGTCTAACGCTACCTACTATAACTATAGAAAGAAAGGACACTATAAGCAAGAATGTCGAAGCCCGAAGAAAGATTAGAAACCAGTCCTAGGAAAGGAAACTACAGTTATTAACAAAACCAAGGACATCGTCGAAGTAGTAGCTACAAGCTATAAAGATAGGGATAGTAATATAGATAGTCTCGAATATGATAATAACGGTAAAGACGAATAGACGCCGTACTCCGAACTAGTCACTATAGACCCCGAGACAGGCATTACCAAATAGGATATAGCAGGGGAGTATACGCCACCGATTTCGATTCTCCTAGCCTTGAGGCAATAGGGTTTTATAGTTATATAGAGATAGGATAGATTATAGACGACCGATACCTAAGGAGTCGACTGACCCGGACCAAATATCTTGTTCCTTTAGGAACGGATCGAATGGTACCGTAATGAAGTTTTTCGGCTTAATACAGAGCTACGTAAATGAGATAGATGCCTAACTTGACTTACCTAGTAGAGTAACGAGATAAGGGATAAAATAAGGGAACTCTAATATATTATAGAAACTATTAAAGGGGAATAGCCTATGACGTATAATAGACCTAATAGTTATATTAAGTACTTTAACGATTAGTAACTTAGCTATAATGTATAGAACCTAGAGTACTAGTTTATATATACGAACCGCGGAAAAGACAAATATATATAGGAAAGCTATTAGAAGAAACATTCCTACTTTAGCATTAGGGTACCTATAGTCTATATATAGTAGGAAGGATTCGGAAGAGAATTCTAATACCTTCTAAGCGACGTTACGCGATTATACCCTTGATATAAGGTATATATATAAGTACCCTAGTTCTAGTATATAGTATACGAATGCTAATACTACTTCCGCGACAAATTCGAAAATAATTACTAGCTGACCTAATAGGAAAACGGGGACGGAAGTTTATACCCTATGGAATAGGTCTACAATACAGGAAATAGAGCGGCCAAATTACTCTGGAAGATCGAAACCTAAAGTCTAGAAGGCATTATGGTAGTTCTAAGATAAGCCTAGCCTAGGTACTATAGAATAGGACAAGACATATAGGACTTATACTAGAGCAACGATTGTCTCTATTACACGGACGAAAAGAAATCGCGAGTTCGGGAGCTTCAGATAAAGCTATAGACTATATGACGAAAAGTAGAACGGACCTAATGGTAGGAAGCTGTAAGTACTTAATGGCTTACGGAAATGAGAACGATTAACGAAGCCGCTATTAGCCGAACAATCGAAGAGGTTAGTACTAACCTAGGAAATAGGTCAGGGCCCTTCGAGGGGCCTAAAAACTATTAACGCCTATATAATAGCGAGTGGTAGCGTAATATAGGAGGAACTAGCGTAAGAGACTACTATATCAAGACCTCCCGGCAGAAATATAGGAAATCGCTGTAATCTTTGGACGACGACAACAAGATAAGCGACTATAGATAATAGTATAATGGAAGCAGTACGAAATGCTTATACTAGTAGATAGTAGAGCAGAGATAAACCTGATTTTGCCGACACTTATAAATTAGCTATAGATACCCTAGAGGATAAAACGGAAGTATAGTATAGTCAAAGGGCCATTCTTAACGTAATAGGTATATAAGGAGACCAAACCGATCGATATCACTATAGTAGGGAAGACTATAGTAGTTATATTTAGTATTATAAATATAGGCGACGATAAAGACATAATACTAGGACTACTATAATACAAAGACTACGACCCGGATATTAGCTAGAAGAATAGTAGCTACCTATAACCCTAAATGGAGTTATATTTGACTAGCGAGATAAGGAGCACGCAAGGATCGCGAGCAGACGATACTTAAGGGAAGGCATATCCTACGGATCTACTGTAAGAGATAGGTAGTGGTAGATAGACCACTACGGACTCTAGAAGAAGCGGTATAACGACACCGACGTTACGATAGGAGGAACGAGCTAAACCGCCAATAGCTGTTCTCTCCGTTGATAAATACAGAGCACTGTAATTAGAGTAATAGGTTAAGACAGGAGAAATCACTAGTATCGCTATAGATAGAACCAAATTCGTATACTATTAGAAAACCGAGAAACGAGATAAGACTAGGGAAGTACCAAGGGAGTACGAAGGACACCTAGCATTCGAACCAAAGTATCTAGAAGGATTACCAGAACACGGCCCATAGGATTACAAGATCAAGCTTAAGGAAGGAGTACGACTAAAGTTCTTTAAGATCTACTATATAAGCCAGACGTAGAACGAAGAACTTAAGCGATATCTAGAGGAGAACCTTTAAAGAGGATATATCTGCCTGTCGACATCGCTAGTAGGCTACCTAATCCTATTTATACCTAAGAAAGACGGAAAGCTATAGTTATATGTCGATTATCGGTAACTTAATAAATAGACTGTAAAGAATTGATACCCATTACCGCTAATCTTACGGCTCTGAGATCAATTAGTAGGAGCCTAATATTTTACGTATCTTAACTTGCTATTAGCCTATAACTATATATAGATCAAAGAAGGCAATAAGTAGAAAACGGCCTTTAGGATACCCTATAGCTACTATAAGTACCTTATTATACCATTTGGACTTATAAACACGCTAGTAACGTTCTAAGCCCTGATTAATCAAGCTATCTAACCCTTTCTTAATAAATTTGTAATATATTATCTCGACGATATACTTATCTTCTCTAAGACGATAGACAAACACTAGAAGTATATAAGAGTAGTACTAGACATATTATACACGTATAAGCTATTAGTTAACAAGGAAAAGAGCGAATTTCACGTTAGGAAGATGGTATTTTTAGGATATAAGATATCCCTAGGACAAATTCGGATAGAACCCTCAAAGGTTAAAGCTATCAAAGATTAGCTACGACTGACATTAGTCACGGAAGTACGAAGTTTCATCGGGTTTACAAACTTCTACTAGATATTCATTAGGAATTTTAGAGCGATCGTACAACTATTATATAAGCTTACTAAGAAAAACGCTAAGTTCCAATAGGAAGAGTGACACGAGTAAGCATTTATACAGATTCGCGATACCATTACCGAGGATCTAGTGCTAGTACTACTAGACCCCAAGAAACCATTTGAGGTAGAAACGGACGCTTTAGATTACGCTATTAGAGGATAGTTAGGACAACGAGACGAGCAAGGGAAGCTACATCCTATAGCCTTCTTTTCAAAGAAACTCGACAGACTACGTCTTAACTATCTAATCTACGACAAGGAACTACTTACGATTGTCAAAGCTTTTAAGGAATAGCGACTATATCTTAGTAGTACGATTAAACCAATATAAGTATATATAGACTATAAGAATCTATAGTACTTTATAATGACAAAGGAACTTAACAGACGATAAATATAATAGGTAGAATTCCTTGTAGAATTCAATTTCGAGATCTACTATAAGAAAGGTAAAGAAAACGTATAAGCGGACGCTTTAAGCCGATGAACGGATTATATAGAAGGACAAACGGAAACGACGCTACTGTTATTTAAGGAACGAATAGACGGAACGCTATACCACGAAACGTAGATACCTATAGAAGATGATCTACTCGGCTTGTTCCTAGAATGTTACGTAATCTTTTAAGAAGAAAGGATTAATGAGGTATAATATTAAGCAGCACCTAGACCAATGGTACCTAGCGAAGTAGAAGAAAAAGATAGGAAACTCTGGTACTAAGGCAAAGTATATATCTACGATAAAGACTAATAGCTATAAATGATTCGAGAACTCCACGAATTGAAACTCGGAGGATATAAAGGAGTTATAAAGACTATCGTATAAGTCAAGAAATATTACGACTTTCTATAGTTAACGGCACGAGTTAAGGAAGTCGTACGGAGCTATAACATCTATAATCGAAGTAAGACGGTACGATACAAGCCGTATAGGCTACTTTAGCTACTACTAACAGCTGACAAACTATAGAGTTTAGTTATAATAGACTTTATTACGAAGCTGCTAGAATCCAAGGACATAGCTATAGGAGTGATCTACGATAGCATTCTTACTATAGTAGATCGCCTAACTAAATGGGCATACTTCTTTCCCTATAAGGAGTCTTAGATAGCTAAATAGCTAGCAGACGTAATCTATCGGCAAGTTATATCAGTATATGCTTAGCCATAAGAATAGATCACCGACAGAGATACCAAGTTCGTATCAAAGTTTTGGCAAGCATTAATGTAACGATTAGGCGTTAATAGCAAACTATTAACGGCATATCACCTATAGACTAATAGACAAATAGAACGACTAAACCAAGTTATCGAGTAATACCTCCGTTCCTATATCAACTACTAGTAGGATGACTAGGTTATACTATTGCTAATAATATAACTCGCTTACAATATGACGCTAACGGAAACGACCAAAGTTATACCGTTCTTTACGAACTACGGATACGAAGTAGACCTAAGGCAAGGACTAGAGGTTATAGTGCTAAGAGTAGTAGTCAAAGCAGAATAGATATACGTACTATATAAGAAGCTTAAAAAGGAACTCGAGTTTATCAGGACCAGAATAAAGAACTACTATAACAAATATAGGCTTAAGGGACCTTGCCTAGAGAGGGGAGACAAAGTCTACTTAATTATATAAAACCTATAAACCGAATAACCAAGTACGAAGCTAGACTTTAAGAAGGTCAGACCCTTCATTATTAAAGAACGAATTTCGATATCTAACTATTGACTATCGTTACTATCATTTATATAACTACAGACGGATATTTTTTATATTTCACTTCTCGAACTAGCGCTAAAGAATACCAAAATCGCTATAAACATTAAAGCAGAAGACAAAGAGGAAGAATAGGACGTCGAAGAAATTCTAGATTTATATATCATTAATAGGGAACTATAGTACCTAGTCAAATGGCTTGATTTTAGACTAGAAGATAACTTATAGGAGCTGGTTAAGAACCTAAACTACCCTAAGAAACTAGAACAATTCTATTAGAGGAATCCTAACCGACTATAAAGGCCGACTTAGGAACCTAACCGGCATCTAAGAAGGAAGAAGTACCGGTAAGAGCCGACCCTAGGGACAAGCTAACTACTTCCTAGTTAATCATACTAAAGGTACCTAACGCCTATACCTAACCTGTCAAATCCTATTCGTCCAACATTAGAGCTACTACCCTATCCTCCTTATCTAAACCCTATATACCTCGGTAAACGAATTTATTACTCTAGTTATATAATATTCGCTTTTAACGATATAAACGCGTAAGGTAGCTTAAAGTTTACTAAAGTAGATCTTCTATTACTAAAATTTCCTCCTCTAGCCTATCTTACTTATACTAGTTATATAATACTATAATAAGTTAGAACGGAAACAAGAGGATAAATAGAAGTTACTTATAGGAATCCGTTACATTCGGCCCGTTATAAGACTTTCCCTTACACGTACAATTTAAGCACCTCTTAGAATTTCCCGATATAATATAACGCTTCTTAGGCATTATACGCCAATAGTTAGAATATAGCATGGTTTCGGAACCGTCTCGCTTAATCGTAGCGACTAAGATACGACATTCACGCGTTATATCGCGATGGCGCTTCTTTATATGGTCAGTCATGGTAAATGGCGAAAGGGAGCAAGGGGAGGGAACTCACAGGAGCAAGTTGCGAGAGGGAGTTGGCGCTATTTGAAACGGCCTAAGAGGGCTTTCGGGTCGAAAGCCTTAGAGGGAGGGTATCGTGTCACGGAAATATATATATAGATGCCGCCTAGGCCACCGGCACGGATAGGCTAATCAAGCCGAAAGGACAGGAAGAACCAATTATAATATAGGGAGCACTGTAAGCCCTACTATACGCTAGCTTACGATCACCAAGATCAGCGTAAAGTCACTAATCGCGATAAGCGGCTCACTAGGATCACTGACCAAGGACTGATCAAGGTGATCCGGGAAGGTTATATATATATATAGATAGTCACTCGTTACGGTAGACTCTAGAGTTTACTAGTGATAGTAACCGCCCTTATAATTATAGTACTTCTAATAGTATTGTACTATTATAAGAGATAACTCTGTTGTTGTAAACCTTTTGGCTTTACCGAATCCCTTAGACGATCTGTATACTTGCCCCGCGTCACTTACCTTCGTCTGAACCCTTTTAGAAGAAGTCTGAGTTGGGTTCGTCATATATAAGGCTAGTATATTACATTTTAACTACCTTCTATTAATAGTAACCCTCCTAAGCAAACGACCGATAATTTAATTATAGTAGAATCTAGAGTATATATGCCTTCGAGCCTGGTAGAGTTATAAGAACTTGTCCGCTCCCTCTAAGTAGTGGTAATATAGTAGAACGCTGTGATCGACTCCCTCTAGGCGTCCCGGACTTAACCTATACTAACCCCTAACTTAGTCGAGATGTCCCTAGAGAGATAGTAGCCTTAAAGGAAACGCCTCCTAACCGGGGAACCTTTCGACGGTAAGAAGGAACTTTTTATAGTATAGAAAAGTATAATAGAATATATCCTTATAGTAGATAGAGACTTTATTAGCTTTAACTATAACTAGTAGGTTTTTATCTAGGGAAACCTAATATAATAGGTTTAGACCTAGGTCATAGTATACTACGAATCTATAGGCCTAAAGATTAGATATAACCTAGCTTAGTTCCTCTAATACCTTAAGAGTATCTTTTCCGACCCCTATAAGAAGATAGTAGCCCTATTAGAGCTTAAGTTCTTATAATAGAGAGATAATAAGCCATTCTCTACCTTTATTATCTGGTTTAAGGTAAAACTCTCGAAGGTAGGTAGTCTCCTTTAGAACGACGAGATATACCTAATTAAACTATAATAATGTCACGGAAATATGCATGCAGATGCCGCCTGGGCCACCGACACAAACGGGCCAATCAAGCCGAAGAATGATGGACCAATCAGGACAGGATCACACTTGGCAAGAAACGATCCCAGCAGAGGATCACTGGCTCACGACGTGAGCCAGGTGAGCCAGTACGGAGGATCACCACGACCGCTAGTGATCCCAGGATTATATATACATGTAGATAGTCACTCGTTATGGTGGACTCTGGGAGTTCACCAGTGATAGCAATCATAACCACAGTACTCATACCAAGCATCGCTGACTACTGTGCGAGACAACTCTAGTGTTGTTGTGAACCCTTTGGCTTC